>NW_024037746.1:0-169948 GCF_015832195.1 Motacilla alba alba
TCGGGCTGCTTTGAGAGTGCCCATGGATCTCTGCAAACTGAGACCAGGAACGTGGGTTTGCGAAATTTGTTTTCCCGGGCAGAAGCCTTTGTCTGTACCAGGTAGGGCCTTGTTCCTCCGGAGCAGGCTGCCAGCTGGATTTCCAGGAATATCAAGATGCCGCCCACGGACAAGCTGCCACCTGTGCCAACTGGGGCTGCTTTGAGAGTGCCCATGGAGCTCTGCAAACTGAGACCAGAACCGTGGGGTGGTGGGTTTTTTTCCCCGGGCAGAAGCCTTTGTCAGTACCAGGTAGGGCCTCGGCCCGCAGGGCCAGATGCCTGCTGGATTTCCACAAATATCAAGATGCCGCCCAGGCACAAGCTGCCACCTGTGCCTACTCTTGCCGCTTTGAGGGTGCCCATGGAGCTCTGCAAACTGAGACCAGGAACGTGGGCTGGTGGGTTTTATTTTCCCGGGCAGAAGCATTTGCAGTACCAGGTAGGCCCTTGGCCCTTCGGGGCCGGATGCCTGCTGGATTTCCACAAATATCAAGATGCCGCCCAGGGACAAGCTGCCACCTGTGCCTACTTGTGCTGATTTGAGAGTGCCCATGGAGCTCTGCAATCTGAGAACAGGAACGTTGGGTGGTGCGTTTGGTTTTTCCGAGCAGAAGCATCTGTTTGTACCACGAAGACCCTTGGCCCTTCGGGGCAGGCTGCCTGCTGCGTTTCCACGAAAATCTAGATGCCGCCCAGGGACAAGCTGCCACCTGTGCCAACTGGGGCTGCTTTGAGAGTGCCCATGGAGCTCTGCAAACTGAGACCAGAACCGTGGGGTGGTGGGTTTTTTTCCCCGGGCAGAAGCCTTTGTCAGTACCAGGTAGGGCCTCGGCCCGCAGGGCCAGATGCCTGCTGGATTTCCACAAATATCAAGATGCCGCCCAGGGACAAGCTGCCACCTGTGCCAACTCGGGCTGCTTAGAGAGTGCCCATGGAGCTCTGCAAACTGAGACCAGGAACGTGGGCTGGTGCGTTTTGTTTCCCTGGGCAGAATCCTTTGTTAGTACCATGTAGGCCCTTGTTCCTCCGGGGCCGGCTGCCTGCTGGATTTCCACGAAAATCAAGATGCCGCCCAGGCACAAGCTGCCACCTGTGCCAACTCTTGCCGCTTTGAGAGTGCCCATGGAGCTCTGCAAACTGAGACCAGGAACGTGGGGTGGTGGGTTATATTTTCCCGGGCAGAAGCACTTGTAGTACCAGGTAGGCCCTTGGCCGTTCGGGGCCGGATGCCTGCTGCATTTCCACAGAATATCAAGATGCCCCCAAGGGATAATCTGTCACCCGTGCCAACTTGTGCTGATTTGAGAGTGCCCATGGAGCTCTGCAATCTGAGAACAGGAACGTTGGGTGGTGCGTTTTGTTTTTCCGAGCAGAAGCATCTGTTAGTACTATGTAGACCCTCGGCCCTTCGGGGCTGGCTGCCTGCTGCGATTTCCACGAAAATCTAGATGCCGCCCAGGGACAAGCTGCCACCTGTGCCACACTCGGGCTGCTTTGAGATTGCCCATGGAGCTCTGCAAACTGAGACCAAGAACGTGGGGTTGTGGGTTTTTTTCCCCGGGCAGAAGCCTTCGCAGTACTATGTAGGCCCTCGGCCGTTCGGGGCTGGCTGCCTGCTGCATTTCCAAGAAAATCAAGATGCCCCCAAGGCGCAAGCTGTCACCTGTGCCAACTCGGGCTTCTTTGAGAGTGCCCATGGAGCTCTGCAAACTGAGACCAGGAACGTGGGCTTGTGGGTTTTGTTTCCCGTGCAGAATCCTTTGTCTGTACTAGGTAGGGCCTTGTTCCTCCATGGCAGGCTAGCATTTGTCAGTACCATGTTGGCCCTCGGCCCTCAGGAGCCGGCTGCCTGCTGGATTTCCACCAATATCACGATGTCGCCCAGGCACAAGCTGCCACCTGTGCCAACTCGAGCTGCTTTGAGAGTGCCCATGGAGCTCTGCAATCTGAGACCAGGAACCGTGGGGTGGTGGGTTTTATTTTCCCGAGCAGAATCATTTGCATTACCAGGTAGGCCCTCGGCCGTTCGGGGCTGGCTGCCTGCTGGATTTCCACCAATATCAAGATGCCGCCCAGGGACAAGCTGCCACCTGTACCAACTCGGGCTGCTTTGAGAGTGCCCATGGATCTCTGCAAACTGAGACCAGGAACGTGGGTTTGCGAAATTTGTTTCCCTGGGCAGAAGCCTTTGTCTGTTTGAGGGTGCCCATGGAGCTCTGCAAACTGAGACCAGGAACGTGGGCTGGTGGGTTTTATTTTCCCGGGCAGAAGCATTTGCAGTACCAGGTAGGCCCTTGTTCCTCCGGGGCTGGCTGCCTGCTGCGTTTCCACGAAAATCAAGATGCCGCCCAGGGACAAGCTGCCACCTGTGCCAACTCGGGCTGCTTTGAGAGTGCCCATGGAGCTCTGCAAACTGAGACCAGGAACGTGGGGTGGTGGGTTTGGTATTTTCCCGGGCAGAAGCATTTGTACCTACCAGGTAGGCCCTCGGCCTCTGTTCGGGGCATGGCTGCCTGCTGCGTTTCCACGAATATCAAGATGCCGCCCAGGGACAAGCTGCCACCTGTGCCAACTCGGGCTGCTTTGAGAGTGCCCATGGAGCTCTGCAAACTGAGACCAGGACCGTGGGGTGGTGGGTTTTTTTCCCCGGGCAGAAGCCTTTGTCAGTACCAGGTAGGGCCTCGGCCCGCAGGGCCAGATATCCTGCTGGATTTCCACAAATATCAAGATGCCGCCCAGGGACAAGATGCCACCTGTGCCAACTCGGGCTGCTTTGAGAGTGCCCATGGAGCTCTGCAAACTGAGACCAGGAACGTGGGGTGGTGGGTTTTATTTCCCCGGGCAGAAGCCTTTGTTAGTACCATGTAGGCCCCCGGCCCTTCGGGTCCGGCTGCACGCTGGATTTCCACGAATATCAAGATGCCGCCCAAGCACAAGCTGCCACCTGTGCCAACTCAAGCTACTTTGAGGGTGCCCATGGTGCTCTGCAAACTGAGACCAGGAACGTGGGCTGGTGGGTTTTATTTTCCCGGGCAGAAGCATTTGCAGTACCAGGTAGGCCCTTGGCCCTTCGGGGCCGGATGCCTGCTGCATTTCCACGAATATCAAGATGCCGCCCAGGGACAAGCTGCCACCTGTGCCTACTTGTGCTGCTTTGAGAGTGCCCATGGAGCTCTGCAATCTGAGAACAGGAACGTTGGGTGGTGCGTTTGGTTTTTCCGGGCAGAAACATTAGTTTGTACCGCGAAGACCCTCGGCCCTTCGGGGCTGGCTGCCTGCTGCGTTTCCACGAAAATCTAGATGCCGCCCAGGGACAAGCTGCCACCTGTGCCAACTCGGGCCGCTTTGAGAGTGCCCATGGAGCTCTCCAAACTGAGACCAAGAACGTGGGGTTGTGGGTTTTGTTTCCCCGGGCAGAAGCATTTGCAGTACCAGGTAGGCCCTCGGCCGTTCGGGGCTGGCTGCCTGCTGCATTTCCAAGAATATCAAGATGCCCCCAAGGGATAATCTGTCACCCGTGCCAACTCGGGCTTCTTTGAGAGTGCCCATGGAGCTCTGCAATCTGAGACCAGGAACGTGGGGTGGTGCGTTTTGTTTCCCCGGGCAGAAGCCTTCGTTAGTACTATGTAGGCCCTGGGCCCTTCGGGGCCGGCTGCTTGCTGGATTTCCACGAAAATCAAGATGCCGCCCAGGGACAAGCTGCCACCTGTGCACACTGGGGCTGCTTTGAGAGTGCCCATGGAGCTCTGCAAACTGAGACCAGGAACGTGGGGTTGTGGGTTTTGTTTTCCCGGGCAGAAGCCTTTGTCTGTACTAGGTAGGGCCTTGTTCCTCAGGGGCAGGCTGCCAGCTGGATTTCCACGAATATCAAGATGCCGCCCAGGCGCAAGCTGCCACCTGTGCCAACTCGGGCTGCTTTGAGAGTGCCCATGGAGCTCTGCAAACTGAGACCAGGAACGTGGGCTGGTGGGTTTTGTTTCCACATGCAGTAGCATTTGTCAGTACCATGTTGGCCATCGGCCCTTAGGAGCCGGCTGCCAGCTGGATTTCCACCAATATCAAGACGTCGCCCAGGCACAAGCTGCCACCTGTGCCAACTCAGGCTGCTTTGAGAGTGCCCATGGAGCTCTGCAATCTGAGACCAGGAACATGGGCTGGTGGGTTTTATTTTCCCGAGCAGAATCATTTGCATTACCAGGTAGGCCCTCGGCCGTTCGGGGCTGGCTGCCTGCTGGATTTCCACCAATATCAAGATGCCGCCCAGGGACAAGCTGCCACCTGTACCAACTCGGCCTGCTTTGAGAGTGCCCATGGAGCTCTGCAAACTGAGACCAGGAACGTGGGTCTGCGAAATTTGTTTCCCCGGGCAGAAGCCTTTGTCTGTACCAGGTAGAGCCTTGTTCCTCCGGGGCTGGCTGCCTGCTGCGTTTCCACGAAAATCAAGATGCCGCCCAGGGACAAGCTGCCACCTGTGCCAACTCGGGCCGCTTTGAGAGTGCCCATGGAGCTCTGCAAACTGAGACCAGGAACCAGGGGTGGTGGGTTTTATTTTCCCGGACAGAAGCATTTGCAGTACCAGGAAGGCCCTTGGCCCTTCGGGGCCGGCTGCCTGCTGCATTTCCACGAATATCAAGATGCCGCCTAGGGACAATCTGCCACCTGTGCCAACTCAGGCTGCTTTGAGAGTGCCCATGGAGCTCTGCAATCTGAGAACAGGAACGTTGGGTGGTGCGTTTTGTTTTCCCGGGCAAAAGAATTTGTTAGTACCGGGTAGGCCCTTGGCCCTTCGGGGCCGGGTACCTGCTGGATTTCCACGAATATCAAGATGCCGCCCAGGGACAAGCTGCCACCTGTGCAAACTCTGGCTTCTTTGAGGGTGTACATGGAGCTCTGCAAACTGAGACCAAGAACGTGGGGTTGTGGGTTATATTTTCCCGGGCAGAAGCATTTGCAGTACCAGGTAGGCCCTCGGCCGTTCGGGGCAGGCTGCCAGCTGGATTTCCACGAATATCATGATGCCGCCCAGGGACAAGCTGCCACCTGTACCAACTCGGGCTGCTTTGAGAGTGCCCATGGATCTCTGCAAACTGAGACCAGGAACGTGGGTTTGCGAAATTTGTTTTCCCGGGCAGAAGCCTTTGTCTGTACCAGGTAGTCCCTTGTTCCTCCGGGGCAGGCTGCCAGCTGGATTTCCACGAATATCAAGATGCCGCCCACGGACAAGCTGCCACCTGTGCCAACTGGGGCTGCTTTGAGAGTGCCCATGGAGCTCTGCAAACTGAGACCAGGACCGTGGGGTGGTGGGTTTTTTTCCCCGGGCAGAAGCCTTTGTCAGTACCAGGTAGGGCCTCGGCCCGCAGGGCCAGATGCCTGCTGGATTTCCACAAATATCAAGATGCCGCCCAGGGACAAGATGCCACCTGTGCCAACAGGGGCTGCTTTGAGAGTGCCCCTTGAGCTGTGCAAACTGAGACCAGGAACGTGGGCTGGTGGGTTTTTTCCCCGGGCAGAAGCCTTTTTCAGTACCAGGTAGGGCCTCGGCCCGCAGGGCCAGATGCCTGCTGGATTTCCACAAATATCAAGATGCCGCCCAGGGACAAGCTGCCACCTGTGCCAACGCGGGCTGCTTTGAGAGTGCCCATGGAGCTCTGCAAACTGAGACCAGGAACGTGGGCTGATGGGTTTTGTTTCCCCAGGCAGAATCCTTTGTTAGTACCATGTAGGCCCTTGGCCCTTCGGGTCCGGCTGCACGCTGGATTTCCACGAATATCAAGATGCCGCCCAGGCACAAGCTGCCACCTGTGCCTACTCTTGCCGCTTTGAGGGTGCCCATGGAGCTCTGCAAACTGAGACCAGGAACGTGGGCTGGTGGGTTTTATTTTCCCGGGCAGAAGCCTTTGTCTGTACCAGGTAGGCCCTTGGCCTTCGGGGCCGGATGCCTGCTGCATTTCCACGAATATCAAGATGCCGCCCAGGAACAAGCTGCCACCTGTGCCTACTTGTGCTGCTTTGAGAGTGCCCATGGAGCTCTGCAATCTGAGAACAGGAACGTTGGGTGGTGCATTTGGTTTTTCCGGGCAGAAACATTAGTTTGTACCGCAAAGACCCTCGGCCCTTCGGGGCTGGCTGCCTGCTGGATTTCCACGAAAATCTAGATGCCGCCCAGGGACAAGCTGCCACCTGTGCCAACTCGGGCCGCTTTGAGAGTGCCCATGGAGCTCTCCAAACTGAGACCAAGAACGTGGGGATGTGGGTTTTGTTTCCCCGGGCAGAAGCCTTTGTCTGTACTAGGTAGGGCCTTGTTCCTCAGGGGCAGGCTGCCAGCTGGATTTCCACGAATATCAAGATGCCGCCCAGGCGCAAGCTGCCACCTGTGCCAACTCGGGCCGCTTTGAGAGTGCCCATGGAGCTCTCCAAACTGAGACCAAGAACGTGGGGTTGTGGGTTATGTTTCCCCGGGCAGAAGCATTTGCAGTACCAGGTAGGCCCTCGGCCGTTCGGGGCTGGCTGCCTGCTGCATTTCCAAGAATATCAAGATGCCCCCAAGGGATAATTTGTCACCCGTGCCAACTCGGGCTTCTTTGAGAGTGCCCATGGAGCTCTGCAATCTGAGACCAGGAACGTGGGGTGGTGCGTTTTGTTTCCCCGGGCAGAAGCCTTCGTTAGTACTATGTAGGCCCTGGGCCCTTCGGGGCCGGCTGCTTGCTGGATTTCCACGAAAATCAAGATGCCGCCCAGGGACAAGCTGCCACCTGTGCACACTGGGGCTGCTTTGAGATTGCCCATGGAGCTCTGCAAACTGAGACCAGGAACGTGGGGTTGTGGGTTTTTTTCCCCGGGCAGAAGCCTTTGTTAGTACTAGGTAGGCCCTGGGCCCTTCGGGGCAGGCTGCCAGCTGGATTTCCACGAATATCAAGATGCCGCCCAGGCGCAAGCTGCCACCTGTGCCAACTCGGGCTGCTTTGAGAGTGCCCATGGAGCTCTGCAAACTGAGACCAGGAACGTGGGCTGGTGGGTTTTGTTTCCACATGCAGTAGCATTTGTCAGTACCATGTTGGCCATCGGCCCTTAGGAGCCGGCTGCCAGCTGGATTTCCACCAATATCAAGACGTCGCCCAGGCACAAGCTGCCACCTGTGCCAACTCGGGCTGCTTTGAGAGTGCCCATGGAGCTCTGCAATCTGAGACCAGGAACATGGGCTGGTGGGTTTTATTTTCCCGAGCAGAATCATTTGCATTACCAGGTAGGCCCTTGGCCGTTCGGGGCTGGCTGCCTGCTGGATTTCCACCAATATCAAGATGCCGCCCAGGGACAAGCTGCCACCTGTACCAACTCGGGCTGCTTTGAGAGTGCCCATGGAGCTCTGCAAACTGAGACCAGGAACGTGGGTTTGCGAAATTTGTTTCCCCGGGCAGAAGCCTTTGTCTGTACCAGGTAGAGCCTTGTTCCTCCGGGGCTGGCTGCCTGCTGCGTTTCCACGAAAATCAAGATGCCGCCCAGGGACAAGCTGCCACCTGTGCCAACTCGGGCCGCTTTGAGAGTGCCCATGGAGCTCTGCAAACTGAGACCAGGAACCAGGGGTGGTGGGTTTTATTTTCCCGGACAGAAGAATTTGCAGTACCAGGAAGGCCCTTGGCCCTTCGGGGCCGGCTGCCTGCTGCATTTCCACGAATATCAAGATGCCGCCTAGGGACAATCTGCCACCTGTGCCTACTCAGGCTGCTTTGAGAGTGCCCATGGAGCTCTGCAATCTGAGAACAGGAACGTTGGGTGGTGCGTTTTGTTTTCCCGGGCAAAAGAATTTGTTAGTACCGGGTAGGCCCTTGGCCCTTCGGGGCCGGGTACCTGCTGGATTTCCACGAATATCAAGATGCCGCCCAGGGACAAGCTGCCACCTGTGCAAACTCTGGCTTCTTTGAGGGTGTACATGGAGCTCTGCAAACTGAGACCAAGAACGTGGGGTTGTGGGTTATATTTTCCCGGGCAGAAGCATTTGCAGTACCAGGTAGGCCCTCGGCCGTTCGGGGCAGGCTGCCAGCTGGATTTCCACGAATATCATGATGCCGCCCAGGGACAAGCTGCCACCTGTACCAACTCGGGCTGCTTTGAGAGTGCCCATGGATCTCTGCAAACTGAGACCAGGAACGTGGGTTTGCGAAATTTGTTTTCCCGGGCAGAAGCCTTTGTCTGTACCAGGTAGTCCCTTGTTCCTCCGGGGCAGGCTGCCAGCTGGATTTCCACGAATATCAAGATGCCGCCCACGGACAAGCTGCCACCTGTGCCAACTGGGGCTGCTTTGAGAGTGCCCATGGAGCTCTGCAAACTGAGACCAGGACCGTGGGGTGGTGGGTTTTTTTCCCCGGGCAGAAGCCTTTGTCAGTACCAGGTAGGGCCTCGGCCCGCAGGGCCAGATGCCTGCTGGATTTCCACAAATATCAAGATGCCGCCCAGGGACAAGATGCCACCTGTGCCAACTGGGGCTGCTTTGAGAGTGCCCCTTGAGCTGTGCAAACTGAGACCAGGAACGTGGGCTGGTGGGTTTTTTCCCCGGGCAGAAGCCTTTTTCAGTACCAGGTAGGGCCTCGGCCCGCAGGGCCAGATGCCTGCTGGATTTCCACAAATATCAAGATGCCGCCCAGGGACAAGCTGCCACCTGTGCCAACGCGGGCTGCTTTGAGAGTGCCCATGGAGCTCTGCAAACTGAGACCAGGAACGTGGGCTGATGGGTTTTGTTTCCCCAGGCAGAATCCTTTGTTAGTACCATGTAGGCCCTTGGCCCTTCGGGTCCGGCTGCACGCTGGATTTCCACGAATATCAAGATGCCGCCCAGGCACAAGCTGCCACCTGTGCCTACTCTTGCCGCTTTGAGGGTGCCCATGGAGCTCTGCAAACTGAGACCAGGAACGTGGGCTGGTGGGTTTTATTTTCCCGGGCAGAAGCATTTGCAGTACCAGGTAGGCCCTTGGCCCTTCGGGGCCGGATGCCTGCTGCATTTCCACGAATATCAAGATGCCGCCCAGGAACAAGCTGCCACCTGTGCCTACTTGTGCTGCTTTGAGAGTGCCCATGGAGCTCTGCAATCTGAGAACAGGAACGTTGGGTGGTGCATTTGGTTTTTCCGGGCAGAAGCATTAGTTTGTACCGCAAAGACCCTCGGCCCTTCGGGGCTGGCTGCCTGCTGGATTTCCACGAAAATCTAGATGCCGCCCAGGGACAAGCTGCCACCTGTGCCAACTCGGGCCGCTTTGAGAGTGCCCATGGAGCTCTCCAAACTGAGACCAAGAACGTGGGGATGTGGGTTTTGTTTCCCCGGGCAGAAGCCTTTGTCTGTACTAGGTAGGGCCTTGTTCCTCAGGGGCAGGCTGCCAGCTGCATTTCCACGAATATCAAGATGCCGCCCAGGCGCAAGCTGCCACCTGTGCCAACTCGGTCTCCTTTGAGAGTGCCCATGGAGCTCTGCAAACTGAGACCAGCAACGTGGGTTGCAGAGTTTTGTTTCCCCAGGCAGAAGCCACTGTCAGAACCAGATAGGCCCTCGGCCCTTCGTTCTCGGCTGCCTGCAGCAGGATTTCCACGAATATCAAGATGCCGCCCAGGGACAAGCTGCCACCTGTGCCAACTCGGGCTGCGTTGAGAGTGCCCACGGAACTCTGCAAACTGAGACCAGGAACATGGGGTGCTGGGTTTTGTTTCCACGGGCAGAAGCCTTTGTCCGTACCAGGTAGGGCCTCCACCCTTAGGGGCAGGCTGGCAGCAGGATTTCCACGAATATCAAGATGCCGCCCAGGGACAAGCTGCCACCTGTGCCAACTCGGGCTGCTTTGAGAGTGCCCATGGAGCTCTACAAACAGAAACCAGGAACATGGGGTGCTGAGTTTTTTTTTCCCGGGCAGAAGCCTTTGTCAGTACCAGATAGGCCCTCCGCCCTTTGTTCTCGGCTGCCTGCTGCAGGATTTCCACGAATATCAAGATGCCGCCCAGGGACAAGCTGCCACCTGTGCCAACTCGGGCTGCTTAGAGAGTGCCCATGGAGCTCTGCAAACTGA
The DNA here is from genome assembly GCF_015832195.1 of Motacilla alba alba. NCBI lineage: Eukaryota > Metazoa > Chordata > Aves > Passeriformes > Motacillidae > Motacilla > Motacilla alba. The sequence goes on from NW_024037746.1 coordinate 10,088, forward strand.
GACCAGGAACGTGGGGTGGTGGGTTTTGTTTCCCTGTGCAGAAGCCTTTGTCAGTACCAGGTAGGCCCTCGGTCCTTAGGGGCAGGCTGGCAGCCATATTTCTACGAATATCAAGATGTTGCCCAGGGACAAGCTGCCACCTGTGCCAACTCGGGCTGCTTTGTGTGGGCCCATGGAACTCTTAAATCTGAAACCAGGAACATGGGTTGTTGGTTTTGTTTCCCCGGGCAGAAGCATTTGCAGTACCAGATAGGCCCTCGGCCCTGCTTGGCCGGCAGACCGCTGGATTTCCACGAATATCAAGATGCCGCCCAGGGACAAGCTGCCACCTGTGCCAAGTCGGGCTGCTTTGAGTGTGCCCACGGAGCTCTGCAAAGTCAGACCAGGAACGTGAGTTTGTGATTTTTATTTCCCCGGGCAGAAGCCTTTGTCGGTACTAGGTAGGCCCTTGGCCCTTAAGGGCAGGCAGCCTGCTGGATTTCCACGAATATCAAGATGCCGCCCAGGGACAAGCTGCCACCTGTGCCAACTCGGGCTGCTTTGAGAGTGCCCATGGAGCTCTGCAAAGTGAGACCAGGAACGTGGGTTTGTGATTTTTATTTCCCCGGACAGAAGCCTTTGTCAGTACTAGGTAGGCCCTTGGCCCTTAAGGGCAGGCAGCCTGCTGGATTTCCACGAATATCAAGATGCCGCCCAGGGACAAGCTGCCACCTGTGCCAACTCGGGCTGCTTTGAGAGTGCCCATGGAGCTCTGCAAACTGAGACCAGGAACGTGGGGTGGTGGGTTTTGTTTCCCCGGGCAGAAGCCTTTGTCAGTACCAGGTATGGCCCTCGGCCCTCAGGGGCAGGCTGGCAGCCAGATTTCTACGAATATCAAGATGCCGCCCAGGGACAAGCTGCCACCTGTGCCAACTCGGGCTGCTTTGAGAGTGCCCATGGAACTCTTAAATCTGAAACCAGGAACATGGGTTGTTGGTTTTGTTTCCCCGGGCAGAAGCATTTGCAGTACCAGATAGGCCCTCGGCCCTGCTTGGCCGGCAGCCGGCTGGATTTCCACGATGATCAAGATGCCGCCCAGGGACAAGCTGCCACCTGTGCCAACTCGGGCTGCTTTGAGAGTGCCCACGGAGCTCTGCAAACTGAGACCAGGAACATGAGTTTGTGGGTTTTATTTCCCCGGGCAGAAGCCTTTGTCAGTACCAGGTAGACCCTCCACCCTTAGGGGCAGGCTGGCAGCAGGATTTCCACGAATATCAAGATGCCGCCCAGGGACAAGCTGCCACCTGTGCCACCTCGGGAATTCTTAGAGAGTGACCATGGAGCTCTGCAAACTGAGACCAGGAACGTGGGGTGCTGAGTTTTGTTTCCCCAGGCAGAAGCCGTTGTCAGTACCAGGTAGGCCCTTGGCCCTTAGGGGCAGGAAGCCTGCTGGATTTCCACGAATATCAAGATGCCGCCCAGGGACAAGCTGCCACCTGTGCCAACTCGGGCTGCTTTGAGAGTGCCCATGGAGCTCTACAAACAGAAACCAGGAACATGGGGTGCTGAGTTTTATTTTCCCGGGCAGAAGCCTTTGTCAGTACCAGATAGGCCCTCGGCCCTTCGTTCTCGGCTGCCTGCTGCAGGATTTCCACGAATATCAAGATGCCGCCCAGGGACAAGCTGCCACCTGTGCCAACTCAGGCTGCGTTGAGAGTGCCCACGAAACTCTTCAATCTGAAACCAGGAACGTGGGGTGGTGGGTTTTGTTTCGCCAGGCAGAAGCCTTTGTCATTATCAGGTAGATCCTCCACCCTTAGGGGCAGGCTGGCAGCAGGATTTCCACGAATATCAAGATGCCGCCCAGGGACAAGCTGCCACCTGTGCCAACTCGGGCTGCTTTGAGAGTGCCCACAGAGGTCTGCAAACTGAGACCAGGAAACTGGGGTTGTGGGTTTTGTTTCCCCGGGCAGAAGCATTGGCAGTACAAGGTAGGCCCTCGGCACTTAGGGGCAGCCTGGCAGCCAGATTTCTACGAATATCAAGATGTTTCCCAGGGACAAGCTGCCACCTGTGCCAACGCGGGCTGCTTTGAGTGTGCCCATGGAACTCTTCAAACTGAAACCAGGAACATGGGTTGTTGGTTTTGTTTCCCCAGGCAGAAGCATTTGCAGTACCAGATAGGCCCTCCGCCCTTTGTTCTCAGCTGCCTGCTGCAGGATTTCCACGAATATCAAGATGCCGCCCAGGGACAAGCTGCCACCTGTGCCAAGTCGGGCTGCTTTGAGAGTGCCCACGGAGCTCTGCAAAGTCAGACCAGGAACGTGAGTTTGTGATTTTTATTTCCCCGGACAGAAGCCTTTGTCGGTACCAGGTAGGCCCTTGGCCCTTAAGGGCAGGCAGCCTGCTAGATTTCCACGAATATCAAGATGCCGCCCAGGGACAAGCTGCCACCTGTGCCAACTCGGGCTGCTTTGAGTGTGCCCATGGAACTCTACAAACAGAAACCAGGAACATGGGGTGCTGAGTATTATTTTCCCGGGCAGAAGCCTTTGTCAGTGCCAGATAGGCCCTCGGCCCTTCGTTCTCCGCTGCCTGCTGGATGTCCACGAATATCAAGGTGCCGCCCAGGGACAAGCTGCTACCTGTGCCAACTCCGGCTGCTTTGAGAGTGCTCATGGAGCTCTGCAAACTGAGACCAGGAATGTGGGGTGCTGAGTTTTGTTTCCCCAGGCAGAAGCCACTGTCAGTACCTGGTAGGCACTTGGTCCTTAAAGGCAGGCAGCCTGCTGGATTTCCACGAATATCAAGATGCCGCCCAGGGACAAGCTGCCACCTGTGCCAACTCGCGCGGCTTAGAGAGTGCCCACGGAACTCTTCAAACTGAAGCCAGGAACGTGGGGTTGTGGGTTTTGTTTCCCCGGGCAGAAGCCTTTGTCAGTACCAGGTAGGCCCTCGGCCCTTAGGGGCAGGCTGGCAGCCAGATTTCTACGAATATCAAGATGTTGCCCAGGGTCAAGCTGCCACCTGTGCCAGTTCGGGCTGCTTTGAGTGTGCCCATGGAACTCTTAAATCTGAAACCAGGAACATGGGTTGTTGGTTTTGTTTCCCCGGGCAGAAGCCTTTGTCAGTACCAGGTAGGCCCTTGGCCCTTTGGGGTAGGCTGGCAGCAGGATTTCCACGAATATCAAGATGCCGCCCAGGGACAAGCTGCCACCTGTGCCAACTCGGGCTGCTTTGAGAGTGCCGACGGAGCTCTGCAAACTGAGACCAGGAACATGAGTTTGTGGGTTTAATTTCCCCGGGCAGAAGCCTTTGTCAGTACCAGGTAGGCCCTTGGCCCTTTGGGGTAGGCTGGCAGCAGGATTTCCACGAATATCAAGATGCCGCCCAGGGACAAGCTGCCACCTGTGCCACCTTGGGGAATTCTTAGAGAGTGCCCATGGAGCTCTGCAAACTGAGACCAGCAACGTGGGGTGCTGAGTTTTGTTTCCCCAGGCAGAAGCCGTTGTCAGTACCAGGTTGGCCCTCCACCCTTACGGGCAGGCTGGCAGCAGGATTTCCACGAATATCAAGATGCCGCCCAGGGACAAGCTGCCACCTGTGCCAACTCGGGCTGCTTTGAGAGTGCCCACGGAGCTCTGCAAACTGAGACCAGGAACGTGAGTTTGTGATTTTTATTTCCCCGGACAGAAGCCTTTGTCGGTACCAGGTAGGCCCTTGGCCCTTTAAGGGCAGGCAGCCTGCTGGATTTCCACGAATATCAAGATGCCGTCCAGGGACAAGCTGCCACCTGTGCCACCACGGGAATATTAGAGAGTGCCCTTGGAGCTCTGCAAACTGAGACCAGGAACGTGGGGTGCTGAGTTTTGTTTCCCCAGGCAGAAGCCGTTGTCAGTACCAGGTTGGCCCTCCAGCCTTACGGGCAGGCTGGCAGCAGGATTTCTACGAATATCAAGATGCCGCCCAGGGACAACCTGCCACCTGTGCCAACTCGGGCTGCTTTGAGTGTGCCCATGGAACTCTTAAATCTGAAACCAGGAACATGGGTTGTTGGTTTTGTTTCCCCGGGCAGAAGCATTTGCAGTGCCAGATAGGCCCTCGGACCTGCTTGGCCGGCAGCCTGCTGGATTTCCACGAATATCAAGATGCCGCCCAGGGACAAGCTGCCACCTGTGCCAACTCGGGCTGCTTTGAGTGTGCCCATGGAGCTCTTCAAACTGAGACCAGGAACATGGGTTTCTGGGTTTTGTTTCCCACGGCAGGCTGCCTGCTGGATTTCCATGAATATCAAGATGCCGCCCAGGGACAAGCTGCCACCTGTTGCAACTCGGTCTCCTTTGAGAGTGCCCATGGAGCTCTGCAAACTGAGACCAGCAACGTGGGGTGCTGAGTTTTGTTTCCCCGGGCAGAAGCCTTTGTCAGTACCAGGTAGGCCCTTGTTCCTTAGGGGTAGGCTGCTCTCTGGATTTCCACGAATATAAAGATGCCACCCAGGGATAAGCTGCCACCTGTGCCAACTCAGGCTGCGTTGAGAGTGCCCATGGAGCTCTGCAAACTGAGACCAGGAAACTGGGGTTGTGGGTTTTGTTTCCCCGGGCAGAAGCATTGGCAGCACAAGGTAGGCCCTCGGCACTTAGGGGCAGCCTGGCAGCCAGATTTCTACGAATATCAAGATGTTTCCCAGGGTCAAGCTGCCACCTGTGCCAACTCGGGCTGCTTTGAGTGTGCCCATGGAACTCTTAAACTGAAACCAGGAACATGGGTTGTTGGTTTTGTTTCCCCAGGCCGAAGCATTTGCAGTACCAGATAGGCCCTCCGCCCTTTGTTCTCAGCTGCCTGCTGCAGGATTTCCACGAATATCAAGATGCCGCCCAGGGACAAGCTGCCACCTGTGCCAACTCGGGCTGCTTTGAGAGTGCCCACGGAGCTCTGCAAAGTCAGACCAGGAACGTGAGTTTGTGATTTTTATTTCCCCGGACAGAAGCCTTTGTCGGTACCAGGTAGGCCCTTGGCCCTTAAGGGCAGGCAGCCTGCTGGATTTCCACGAATATCAAGATGCCGCCCAGGGACAAGCTGCCACCTTTGCCAACTCGGGCTGCTTTGAGTGTGCCCATGGAGCTCTACAAACAGAAACCAGGAACATGGGGTGCTGAGTTTTATTTTCCCGGGCAGAAGCCTTTGTCAGTGCCAGATAGGCCCTCGGCCCTTCGTTCTCGGCTGCCTGCTGGATGTCCACGAATATCAAGGTGCCGCCCAGGGACAAGCTGCTACCTGTGCCAACTCCGGCTGCTTTGAGAGTGCTCATGGAGCTCTGCAAACTGAGACCAGGAATGTGGGGTGCTGAGTTTTGTTTCCCCAGGCAGAAGCCACTGTCAGTACCAGGTAGGCACTTGGTCCTTAAAGGCAGGCAGCCTGCTGGATTTCCACGAATATCAAGATGCCGCCCAGGGACAAGCTGCCACCGGTGCCAACTCGCGAAGCTTAGAGAGTGCCCACGGAACTCTTCAAACAGAAGCCAGGAACGTGGGGTTGTGGGTTTTGTTTCCCCGGGCAGAAGCATTTGTCAGTACCAGGTAGGCCCTCGGCCCTTAGGGGCAGGCTGGCAGCCAGATTTCTACGAATATCAAGATGTTGCCCAGGGTCAAGCTGCCACCGGTGCCAGTTCGGGCTGCTTTGAGTGTGCCCATGGAACTCTTAAATCTGAAACCAGGAACATGGGTCGTTGGTTTTGTTTCCCCGGGCAGAAGCATTTGTCAGTACCAGATAGGCCCTCGGCCCTGCTTGTCCGGCAGCCGGCTGGATTTCCACGAATATCAAGATGCCGCCCAGGGACAAGCTGCCACCTGTGCCAACTCGGGCTGCTTTGAGAGTGTCCACGGAGCTCTGCAAACTGAGACCAGGAACATGAGTTTGTGGGTTTTATTTCCCTGGGCAGAAGCCTTTGTCAGTACCAGGTAGGCCCTCGGCCCTTTGGGGTAGGCTGGCAGCAGGATTTCCACGAATATCAAGATGCCGCCCAGGGACAAGTTGCCACCTGTGCCACCTCGGGTTGCTTTGAGAGTGCCCATGGAGCTCTACAAACAGAAACCAGGAACATGGGGTGCTGAGTTTTATTTTCCCGGGCAGAAGCCTTTGTCAGTACCAGATAGGCCCTCCGCCCTTTGTTCTCAGCTGCCTGCTGCAGGATTTCCACGAATATCAAGATGCCGCCCAGGGACAAGCTGCCACCTGTGCCAACTCGGGCTGCTTTGAGAGTGCCCATGGACCTCTACAAACAGAAACCAGGAACATGGGGTGCTGAGTTTTATTTTCCCGGGCAGAAGCCTTTGTCAGTACCAGATAGGCCCTCCGCCCTTTGTTCTCGGCGGGCTGCTGCAGGATTTCCACGAATATCAAGATGCTGCCCAGGGACAAGCTGCCACCTGTGCCAGTTCGGGCTGCTTTGAGTGTGCCCATGGAACTCTTAAATCTGAAACCAGGAACATGGGTTGTTGGTTTTGTTTCCCCGGGCAGAAGCCTTTGTCATTACCAGGTAGACCCTCCACCCTGAGGGGCAGGCTGGCAGCAGGTTTTCCACGAATATCAAGATGCCGCCCAGGGACAAGCTGCCACCTGTGCCAACTCGGGCTGCTTTGAGAGTGCCCATGGAGCTCTACAAACAGAAACCAGGAACATGGGATGCTGAGTTTTATTTTCCCGGGCAGAAGCCTTTGTCAGTACCAGATAGGCCCTCCGCCCTTTGTTCTCGGCGGCCTGCTGCAGGATTTCCACGAATATCAAGATGCTGCCCAGGGACAAGCTGCCACCTGTGCCAACTCAGGCTGCTTTGAGAGTGCCTACGGAGCTCTGCAAACTGAGACCAGGAATGTGGGGTGCTGATTTTTGTTTCCCCGGGCAGAAGCCTTTGTCAGTACCAGGTAGGCCCTTGTTCCTTAAGATGCCGCCCAGGGACAAGCTGGGGTAGGCTGCTCTCTGGATTTCCACGAATATCAAGATGTGCCCATGGAACTCCAAACTGAAACCAGGACAAGCTGCAGTTTCACCCTCCGCCCTTTGCCAGCTGCCTGCTGCACTCAAGATGGCTGCCACCTGTTTGCTTTGAGTGTGCAAAGTCCATGAGAGCTCTACCAGGTAACAGGCAGCCTGCTGGAACGAATATCAAGATGAACATGCCACCTTTGGGGCTGCTGAGTACAAACAGAAACCAGGAACATGGGGTAGTATTTCCCGGGCAGAAGCCTTTGTCAGGGCCAGATAGGCCCTCGGCCCTTCGTTCTCGGCTGCCTGCTGGATGTCCACGAATATCAAGGTGCCGCCCAGGGACAAGCTGCCACCTTTGCCAACTCGGGCTGCTTTGAGTGTGCCCATGGATCTCTACAAACAGAAACCAGGGACATGGGGTGCTGAGTATTATTTTCCCGGGCAGAAGCCTTTGTCAGTGCCAGATAGGCCCTCGGCCCTTCGTTCTCGGCTGCCTGCTGGATGTCCACGAATATCAAGGTGCCGCCCAGGGACAAGCTGCTACCTGTGCCAACTCCGGCTGCTTTGAGAGTGCTCATGGAGCTCTGCAAACTGAGACCAGGAATGTGGGGTGCTGAGTTTTGTTTCCCCAGGCAGAAGCCACTGTCAGTACCAGGTAGGCACTTGGTCCTTAAAGGCAGGCAGCCTGCTGGATTTCCACGAATATCAAGATGCCGCCCAGGGACAAGCTGCCACCGGTGCCAACTCGCGAAGCTTAGAGAGTGCCCACGGAACTCTTCAAACAGAAGCCAGGAACGTGGGGTTGTGGGTTTTGTTTCCCCGGGCAGAAGCATTTGTCAGTACCAGGTAGGCCCTCGGCCCTTAGGGGCAGGCTGGCAGCCAGATTTCTACGAATATCAAGATGTTGCCCAGGGTCAAGCTGCCACCGGTGCCAGTTCGGGCTGCTTTGAGTGTGCCCATGGAACTCTTAAATCTGAAACCAGGAACATGGGTTGTTGGTTTTGTTTCCCCGGGCAGAAGCATTTGTCAGTACCAGATAGGCCCTCGGCCCTGCTTGTCCGGCAGCCGGCTGGATTTCCACGAATATCAAGATGCCGCCCAGGGACAAGCTGCCACCTGTGCCAACTCGGGCTGCTTTGAGAGTGTCCACGGAGCTCTGCAAACTGAGACCAGGAACATGAGTTTGTGGGTTTTATTTCCCTGGGCAGAAGCCTTTGTCAGTACCAGGTAGGCCCTCGGCCCTTTGGGGTAGGCTGGCAGCAGGATTTCCACGAATATCAAGATGCCGCCCAGGGACAAGTTGCCACCTGTGCCACCTCGGGCTGCTTTGAGAGTGCCCATGGAGCTCTACAAACAGAAACCAGGAACATGGGGTGCTGAGTTTTATTTTCCCGGGCAGAAGCCTTTGTCAGTACCAGATAGGCCCTCCGCCCTTTGTTCTCAGCTGCCTGCTGCAGGATTTCCACGAATATCAAGATGCCGCCCAGGGACAAGCTGGCACCTGTGGCAACTCGGGCTGCTTTGAGAGTGCCCATGGACCTCTACAAACAGAAACCAGGAACATGGGGTGCTGAGTTTTATTTTCCCGGGCAGAAGCCTTTGTCAGTACCAGATAGGCCCTCCGCCCTTTGTTCTCGGCGGGCTGCTGCAGGATTTCCACGAATATCAAGATGCTGCCCAGGGACAAGCTGCCACCTGTGCCAGTTCGGGCTGCTTTGAGTGTGCCCATGGAACTCTTAAATCTGAAACCAGGAACATGGGTTGTTGGTTTTGTTTCCCCGGGCAGAAGCCTTTGTCATTACCAGGTAGACCCTCCACCCTGAGGGGCAGGCTGGCAGCAGGTTTTCCACGAATATCAAGATGCCGCCCAGGGACAAGCTGCCACCTGTGCCAACTCGGGCTGCTTTGAGAGTGCCCATGGAGCTCTACAAACAGAAACCAGGAACATGGGATGCTGAGTTTTATTTTCCCGGGCAGAAGCCTTTGTCAGTACCAGATAGGCCCTCCGCCCTTTGTTCTCGGCGGCCTGCTGCAGGATTTCCACGAATATCAAGATGCTGCCCAGGGACAAGCTGCCACCTGTGCCAACTCAGGCTGCTTTGAGAGTGCCTACGGAGCTCTGCAAACTGAGACCAGGAATGTGGGGTGCTGATTTTTGTTTCCCCGGGCAGAAGCCTTTGTCAGTACCAGGTAGGCCCTTGTTCCTTAGGGGTAGGCTGCTCTCTGGATTTCCACGAATATAAAGATGCCACCCAGGGATAAGCTGCCACCTGTGCCAACTCGGGCTGCTTTGAGAGTGCCCATGGAGCTCTACAAACAGAAACCAGGAACATGGGGTGCTGAGTATTATTTCCCCGGGCAGAATCCTTTGTCAGTACCAGATTGGCCCTCCGCCCTTTGGGGTAGGCTGGCAGCAGGATTTCCAAGAATATCAAGATGCCGCCCAGGGACAAGCTGCCACCTGTGCCAACTCGGGCTGCTTTCAGAGTGCCCACGGAGCTCTGCAAACTGTGACCAGGAACATGAGTTTGTGGGTTTTATTTTCCCGGGCAGAAGCCTTTGTCAGTACCAGGTAGGCCCTTGGCCCTTTGGGGTAGGCTGGCAGCAGGATTTCCACGAATATCAAGATGCCGCCCAGGGACAAGCTGCCACCTGTGCCACCTCGGGAATTCTTAGAGAGTGCCCATGGAGCTCTGCAAACTGAGACCAGCAACGTGGGGTGCTGAGTTTTGTTTCCCCGGGCAGAAGCCGATGTCAGTACCAGGTTGGCCCTCCACCCTTAGGGGCAGGCTGGCAGCAGGATTTCCACGAATATCAAGATGCCGCCCAGGGACAAGCTGCCACCTGAGCCAACTCAGGCTGCGTTGAGAGTGCCCATGGAGCTCTACAAACAGAAACCAGGAACATGGGGTGCTGAGTTTTTTTTTTCCCGGGCAGAAGCCTTTGTCAGTACCAGATAGGCCCTCCGCCCTTTGTTCTCGGCTGCCTGCTGCAGGATTTCCACGAATATCAAGATGCCGCCCAGGGACAAGCTGCCACCTGTGCCAAGTCGGGCTGCTTTGAGAGTGCCCATGGAGCTCTGCAAACTGAGACCAGGAATGTGGGGTGGTGGGTTTTGTTTCCCTGGGCAGAAGGCCTTTGTCAGTACCAGGTAGGCCCTCGGTCCTTAGGGGCAGGCTGGCAGCCATATTTCTACGAATATCAAGATGTTGCCCAGGGTCAAGCTGCCACCTGTGCCAACTCGGGCTGCTTTGTGTGGGCCCATGGAACTCTTAAATCTGAATCCAGGAACATGGGTTGTTGGTTTTGTTTCCCCGGGCAGAAGCATTTGCAGTACCAGATAGGCCCTCGGCCCTGCTTGGCCGGCAGCCGGCTGGATTTCCACGATGATCAAGATGCCGCCCAGGGACAAGCTGCCACCTGTGCCAACTCGGGCTGCTTTGAGAGTGCCGACGGAGCTCTGCAAACTGAGACCAGGAACATGAGTTTGTGGGTTTTATTTCCCCGGGCAGAAGCCTTTGTCAGTACCAGGTAGACCCTCCACCCTTAGGGGCAGGCTGGCAGCAGGATTTCCACGAATATCAAGATGCCGCCCAGGGACAAGCTGCCACCTGTGCCACCTCGGGAATTCTTAGAGAGTGACCATGGAGCTCTGCAAACTGAGACCAGGAACGTGGGGTGCTGAGTTTTGTTTCCCCAGGCAGAAGCCGTTGTCAGTACCAGGTAGGCCCTCCACCCTTAGGGGCAGGAAGCCTGCTGGATTTCCACGAATATCAAGATGCCGCCCAGGGACAAGCTGCCACCTGTGCCAACTCGGGCTGCGTTGAGAGTGCCCACGAAACTCTTCAATCTGAAACCAGGAACGTGGGGTGGTGGGTTTTGTTTCGCCAGGCAGAAGCCTTTGTCATTATCAGGTAGACCCTCCACCCTTAGGGGCAGGCTGGCAGCAGGATTTCCACGAATATCAAGATGCCGCCCAGGGACAAGCTGCCACCTGTGCCAACTCGGGCTGCTTTGAGAGTGCCCATGGACCTCTACAAACAGAAACCAGGAACATGGGGTGCTGAGTTTTATTTTCCCAGGCAAAAGCCTTTGTCAGTACCAGATAGGCCCTCCGCCCTTTGTTCTCGGCTGCCTGCTGCAGGATTTCCACGAATATCAAGATGCTGCCCAGGGACAAGCTGCCACCTGTGCCAACTCGGGCTGCTTTGAGAGTGCCCACAGAGGTCTGCAAACTGAGACCAGGAAACTGGGGTTGTGGGTTTTGTTTCCCCGGGCAGAAGCATTGGCAATACAAGGTAGGCCCTCGGCACTTAGGGGCAGCCTGGCAGCCAGATTTCTACGAATATCAAGATGTTTCCCAGGGACAAGCTGCCACCTGTGCCAACGCGGGCTGCTTTGAGAGTGCCCATGGAACTCTTCAAACTGAAACCAGGAACATGGGTTGTTGGTTTTGTTTCCCCAGGCAGAAGCAGTTGCAGTACCAGATAGGCCCTCCGCCCTTTGTTCTCAGCTGCCTGCTGCAGGATTTCCACGAATATCAAGATGCCGCCCAGGGACAAGCTGCCACCTGTGCCAACTCGGGCTGCTTTGAGAGTGCCCACGGAGCTCTGCAAAGTCAGACCAGGAACGTGAGTTTGTGATTTTTATTTCCCCGGACAGAAGCCTTTGTCGGTACAGGTAGGCCCTTGGCCCTTAAGGGCAGGCAGCCTGCTAGATTTCCACGAATATCAAGATGCCGCCCAGGGACAAGCTGCCACCTGTGCCAACTCCGGCTGCTTTGAGAGTGCTCATGGAGCTCTGCAAACTGAGACCAGGAATGTGGGGTGCTGAGTATTGTTTCCCCAGGCAGAAGCCACTGTCAGTACCAGGTAGGCACTTGGTCCTTAAAGGCAGGCAGCCTGCTGGATTTCCACGATGATCAAGATGCCGCCCAGGGACAAGCTGCCACCTGTGCCAACTCGCGCGGCTTAGAGAGTGCCCACGGAACTCTTCAAACTGAAGCCAGGAACGTGGGGTTGTGGGTTTTGTTTCCCCGGGCAGAAGCCTTTGTCAGTACCAGGTAGGCCCTCGGCCCTTAGGGGCAGGCTGGCAGCCAGATTTCTACGAATATCAAGATGTTGCCCAGGGTCAAGCTGCCACCTGTGCCAGTTCGGGCTGCTTTGAGTGTGCCCATGGAACTCTTAAATCTGAAACCAGGAACATGGGTTGTTGGTTTTGTTTCCCCGGGCAGAAGCCTTTGTCAGTACCAGGTAGGCCCTTGGCCCTTTGGGGCAGGCTGCCTGCTGGATTTCCACGAATATCAAGATGCCGCCCAGGGACAAGCTGCCACCTGTGCCAACTCGGGCTGCTTTGAGAGTGCCGACGGAGCTCTGCAAACTGAGACCAGGAACATGAGTTTGTTGTTTTTATTTCCCCGGGCAGAAGCCTTTGTCAGTACCAGGTAGGCCCTTGGCCCTTTGGGGTAGGCTGGCAGCAGGATTTCCACGAATATCAAGATGCCGCCCAGGGACAAGCTGCCACCTGTGCCACCTCGGGAATTCTTAGAGAGTGCCCATGGAGCTCTGCAAACTGAGACCAGGAACGTGGGGTGCTGAGTTTTGTTTCCCCAGGCAGAAGCCGTTGTCAGTACCAGGTTGGCCCTCCAGCCTTAGGGGCAGGCTGGCAGCAGGATTTCTACGAATATCAAGATGCCGCCCAGGGACAACCTGCCACCTGTGCCAACTCGGGCTGCTTTGAGAGTGCCCATGGAACTCTTAAATCTGAAACCAGGAATATGGGTTGTTGGTTTTGTTTCCCCGGGCAGAAGCATTTGCAGTGCCAGATAGGCCCTCGGCCCTGTTTGGCCGGCAGAGGGCTGGATTTCCACGAATATCAAGATGCCGCCCAGGGACAAGCTGCCACCTGTGCCAACTCGGGCTGCTTTGAGTGTGCCCATGGAGCTCTTCAAACTGAGACCAGGAACATGGGTTTCTGGGTTTTGTTTCCCACGGCAGGCTGCCTGCTGGATTTCCATGAATATCAAGATGCCGCCCAGGGACAAGCTGCCACCTGTTGCAACTCGGTCTCCTTTGAGTGTGCCCATGGTGCTCTCCAAACTGAGACCAGGAACATGGGGTGCTGAGTTTTATTTTCCCGGGCAGAAGCCTTTGTCAGTACCAGATAGGCCCTCCGCCCTTTGTTCTCAGCTGCCTGCTGCAGGATTTCCACGAATATCAAGATGCCACCCAGGGACAAGCTGCTACCTGTGCCAACTCAGGCTGCTTTGAGAGTGGCCACGGAGCTCTGCAAACTGAGACCAGGAACGTGAGTTTGTATGTTTTATTTTCCCGGGCAGAAGCCTTTGTCAGTACCAGGTAGGCCCTCCACCCTTAGGGGCAGGCTGGCAGCAGGATTTCCACGAATATCAAGATGCCGCCCAGGGACAAGCTGCCACCTGTGCCAACTTGGGCTGCTTTGAGAGTGCCCATGGAGCTCTGCAAACTGAGACCAGGAACGTGGGGTGCTGATTTTTGTTTCCCCGGGCAGAAGCCTTTGTCAGTACCAGGCAGGCCCTTGTTTCTTATGGGTCGGCTGCTCTCTCGATTTCCACGAATATCAAGATGTTGCCCAGGGACAAGCTGCCACCTGTGCCAACTCGGGCTGCTTTGAGTGTGCCCATGGAACTCTTAAATCTGAAATCAGGAACGTGGGGTGGTGGGTTTTTTTTCCCCGGGCAGAAGCCTTTGTCAGTACCAGGTAGGCCCTCGGCCCTTAGGGGCAGGCTGGCAGCCAGATTTCTACGAATATCAAGATGTTGCCCAGGGTCAAGCTGCCACCGGTGCCAGTTCGGGCTGCTTTGAGTGTGCCCATGGAACTCTTAAATCTGAAACCAGGAACATGGGTTGTTGGTTTTGTTTCCCCGGGCAGAAGCATTTGCAGTACCAGATAGGCCCTCGGCCCTGTTTGGCCGGCAGACGGCTGGATTTCCACGAATATCAAGATGCCCCCCAGGGACAAGCTTCCACCTGTGCCAACTCGGGCTGCTTTCAGAGTGCCCACGGAGCTCTGCAAACTGAGACCAGGAACATGAGTTTGTGGGTTTTATTTCCCCGGGCAGAAGCTTTTGTCAGTACCAGGTAGGCCCTCCACCCTTTGGGGTTGGCTGGCAGCAGGATTTCCACGAATATCAAGATGCCGCCCAGGGACAAGCTGCCACCTGTGCCAACTCGCGCGGCTTTGAGAGTGCCCATGGAGCTCTGCAAACTGAGACCAGGAGCGTGGGGTGCTGAGTTTTGTTTCCACAGGCAGAAGCCGTTGTCAGCACCAGGTTGGCCCTCCACCCTTAGGGGCAGGCTGGCTGCAGGATTTCCACGAATATCAAGATGCCGCCCAGGGACAAGCTGCCACCTGTGCCAACTTGGGCTGCTTTGAGAGTGCCCATGGAGCTCTACAAACTGAAACCAGGAACATGGGGTGCTGAGTTTTCTTTTTCCCGGGCAGAAGCCTTTTTCAGTACCAGATAGGCCCTCCGCCCTTTGTTCTCGGCTGCCTGCTGCAGGATTTCCACGAATATCAAGATGCTGCCCAGGGACAAGCTGCCACCTGTGCCAACTCGCGCTGCTTTGAGAGTGCCCACGGAGCTCTGCAAACTGAGACCAGGAATGTGGGGTGCTGATTTTTGTTTCCCCGGGCAGAAGCCTTTGTCAGTACCAGGTAGGCCCTTGTTCCTTAGGGGTACGCTGCTCTCTGGATTTCCACGAATATCAAGATGCCACCCAGGGACAAGCTGCCACCTGTGCCAACTCGGGCTGCTTTGAGAGTGCCCATGGAGCTCTGCAAACTGAGACCAGGAACATGAGTTTGTGGGTTTTATTTCCCCGGGCAGAAGCCTTTGTCAGTACCAGGTAAGCCCTCGGCACTTAGGGGCAGCCTGGCAGCCAGATTTCTACGAATATAAAGATGTTGCCCAGGGTCAAGCTGCCACCTGTGCCAACTCGGGCTGCTTTGAGAGTGCCCACGGAGCTCTGATAACTGAGACCAGGAACGTGAGTTTGTATGTTTTATTTCCCCGGGCAGAAGCCTTTGTCAGTACCAGGTAGGCCCTCCAACCTTGGGGGCAGGCTGGCAGCAGGATTTCCACGAATATCAAGATGCCGCCCAGGGTTAAGCTGCCACCTGTGCCAACTCGGGCTGCTTTGAGAGTGCCCACGGAGCTCTACAAACAGAAAGCAGGAACATGGGGTGCTGAGTTTTATTTTCCCGGGCAGAAGCCTTTTTCAGTACCAGATATGCCCTCCGCCCTTCGTGGGCAGGCTGCCTGCTTCAGGATTTCTACGAATATCAAGATGCCGCCCAGGGACAAGCTGCCACCTGTGCCAACTCGGGCTGCTTTGAGTGTGCCCATGGAACTCTTAAATCTGAAACCAGGAACATGGGTTGTTGGTTTTGTTTCCCCGGGCAGAAGCATTTGCAGAACCAGATAGGCCCTCGGCCCTGTTTGGCCGGCAGACGGCTGGATTTCCACGAATATCAAGATGCCCCCCAGGGACAAGCTGCCACCTGTGCCAACTCGGGCTGCTTTCAGAGTGCCCACGGAGCTCTGCAAACTGAGACCAGGAACATGAGTTTGTGGGTTTTATTTCCCCGGGCAGAAGCTTTTGTCAGTACCAGGTAGGCCCTCGGCCCTTTGGGGTTGGCTGGCAGCAGGATTTCCACGAATATCAAGATGCTGCCCAGGGACAAGCTGCCACCTGTGCCACCTCGGGGCTTTGAGAGTGCCCATGGAGCTCTGCAAACTGAGACCAGGAGCGTGGGGTGCTGAGTTTTGTTTCCACAGGCAGAAGCCTTTGTCAGCACCAGGTTGGCCCTCCACCCTTAGGGGCAGGCTGGCTGCAGGATTTCCACGAATATCAAGATGCCGCCCAGGGACAAGCTGCCACCTGTGCCAACTCAGCCTTCTTTGAGAGTGCCCATGGATCTCTGCAAACTGAGACCAGGACCGAGGGGTGCTTAGTTGTGTTTTCCCTGGGCAGAACCCTATGTCAGTACCAGGTAGGCGCTCAGGCCTTCAGGGCCGGGTACCCGCTGGATTTCCACGAATGTCAAGATGCTGCCCAGGGACAAGCTGCCACCTGTGCCAACTCGGGCTGCTTTGAGAGTGCCCATGGAGCTCTGCAAACTGAGACCAGGAACATGATTTTGTTGTTTTTATTTCCCCGGGCAGAAGCCTTTGTCAGTACCAGGTAGGCCCTAGGCCCTTCGTTCTCGGCTGCCTGCTGGATTTCCACGAATATCAAGATGCCGCCCAGGGACAAGCTGGCACCTGTGGCAACTCGGGCTGCTTTGAGAGTGCCCACGGAGCTCTTCAAACTGAGACCAGGAACATGTGTTTCGGGGTTTTGTTTCCCACGGCAGGCTGCCTGCTGGATTTCCACGAATATCAAGATGCCGCCCAGGGACAAGCTGCCACCTGTGCCAACTCAGCCTTCTTTGAGAGTGCCCATGGATCTCTGCAAACTGAGACCAGGACCGAAGTGTGCTTAGTAGTGTTTTCCCTGGGCTGAACCCTTTGTCAGTACCAGGTAGGCCCTCGGCCCTTCAGGGCCGGGTGCCCGCTGGATTTCCACGAATATCAAGATGCTGCCCAGGGACAAGCTGCTACCTGTGCCAACTCGGGCTGCTTTGAGAGTGCCCACGGAGCTCTGCAAACTGAGACCAGGATCATGAGTTTGTTGGTTTTATTTCCCCAGGCAGAAGCCTTTGTCAGTGCCAGGTAGGCCCTTGGTCCTTAATGGCAGGCAGCCTGCTGGATTTCCACGAATATCAAGATGCCGCCCAGGGACAAGCTGCCACCTGTGCCACCTCGGATTTCTTTGAGAGTGCCCACGGAGCTCTGCAAGCTGAGACCAGGAACGTGGGGTGCTGATTGATGTTTTCCCGGGCAGAAGCCGTTGTCAGTACCAGGCAGGCCTTTGTTCCTTAGGGGCAGGCTGGCTGCAGGATTTCCACGAATATCAAGATGCCGCCCAGGGACAAGCTGCCACCTGTGCCAAGTCGGGTTGCTTAGAGAGTGCCCATGGAGCTCTGCAAACTGAGACCAGGAACGTGGGGTGCTGAGTTTTGTTTCCCCAGGCAGAAGCCGTTGTCAGTACCAGGCAGGCCCTCCACCCTTAGGGGCAGGCTGGCTGCAGGATTTCCACGAATATCAAGATGCTGCCCAGGGACAAGCTTCCACCTGTGCAACTCGGGTAGCTTAGAGAGTGCCCATGGAGCTCTGCAAACTGAGACCAGGAACGTGGGGTGCTGAGTTTTGTTTCCCCAGGCAGAAGCCGTTGTCAGTGCCAGGTAGGCCTTTGGTCCTTAAGGGCAGGCAGCCTGCTGGATTTCCACGAATATCAAGATGCCGCCCAGGGACAAGCTGCCACCTGTGCCAACTCGGGCTGCTTTGAGTGTGCCCATGGAACTCTTAAATCTGAAACCAGGAACTCTTAAATCTGAAACCAGGAACATGGCTTGTTGGTTTTGTTTCCCTGGGCAGAAGCCTTTGTCAGTACCAGGTAGGCCCTCCACCCTTAGGGGCAGGCTTGCTGCAGGATTTCCACGAATATCAAGATGCCGCCCAGGGACAAGCTGCCACCTGTGCCAACTCGGGCTTCTTTGAGTGTGCCCATGGAACTCTACAAACAGAAACCAGGAACATGGGGTGCTGAGTATTATTTTCCCGGATAGAAGCCTTTGTTAGCGCCAGATATGCCCTCGGCCATTCGTTCTCGGCTTCCTGCTGGATGTCCACGAATATCAAGATGCCGCCCAGGGACAAGCTGGCACCTGTGCCAACTCGGGCTGCTTTGAGTGTGCCCATGGAGCTCTTCAAACTGAGACCAGGAACATGGGTTTCTGGGTTTTGTTTCCCACGGCAGGCTGCCTGCTGTATTTCCACGAATATCAAGATGCCGCCCAGGTACAAGCTGCTACCTGTGCCAACTCGGGCTGCTTTGAGAGTGCTCATGGAGCTCTGCAAACTGAGTCCAGGAACGTGGGGTGCTGAGTTTTGTTTCCCCGGGCAGAAGCCTTTGTAAGTACCAGGTAGGCCCTCGGCGATTCGGGGCAGGCTGGCAGCAGGATTTCCACGAATATCAAGATGCCGCCCAGGGACAAGCTGCCACCTGTGCCGACTCGGGCTGCTTAGAGAGTGCGCATGGAGCTCTGCAAACTGAGACCAGGAACGTGGGGTGCTGATTGTTTTTTCCCCGGGCAGAAGCCTTTGTCAGTACCAGGCAGGCCCTTGTTCCTTAGGGGTAGGCTGCTCTCTGGATTTCCACGAATATCAAGATGCCGCCCAGGGACACGCTGCCACCTGTGCCAAGTCGGGCTGCTTAGAGAGTGCCCATGCAGCTCAGCAAACTGAGACCAGGAACGTGGGGTGGTGAGTTTTGTTTCACCGGGCAGAAGCCTTTGTCAGTACCAGGTAGGCCCTCGGCCCTTAGGGGCCGGCTGGCAGCCAGATTTCTACGAATATCAAGATGTTGCCCAGGGACTAGCTGCCACCTGTGCCAACTCGCGATGCTTTGAGTGTGCCCATGGAATTCTTAAAACTGAAATCAGGAACTTGGGGTTGTGGGTTTGTTTCCCCGGGCAGAAGCATTTGCAGAACCAGATAGGCCCTCGGCCCTGCTTGTCCGGCAGCCTGCTGGATTTCCACGAATATCAAGATGCCGCCCAGGAACAAGCTGCTACCTGTGCCAACTCGGGCTGCTTTGAGATTGCCCGCGGAGCTCTGCAAACTGAGACCAGGAACTTTTGTTTGTGATTTTTATTTCCCCGGGCAGAAGCCTTTGTCAGTACCAGATAGGCCCTCCACCCTTAAGGGCCAGCAGCCTGCTGGAGGATTTCCACGAATATCAAGATGCCGCCCAGGGACAAGCTGCCACCTCTTTTAACATGGGCTGCCTTGAGAGTGACCACAGAACTCTTCAAACTGAAACCAGGAACGTGGGGTGCTGGCTTTTGTTTCCCTGGGCAGAAGCCTTTGTCAGTACCAGGTAGGCACTTGGCCCTTCGGGGCTGGCTTGCTGCAGGATTTCCACGAATATCAAGATGCCGCCCAGGGACAAGCTGCCACCTGTGCCAACTCGGGCTGCTTTGAGTGTGCCCATGGAGCTCTACAAACAGAAACCAGGAACATGGGGTGTTGAGTTTTTTTTTCCCAGGCAGAAGCCTTTGTCAGTACCAGGTAGGCCCTCGGCCCTTCGTTCTCGGCTGCCTGCTGGATTTCCACGAATATCATGATGCCGCCCAGGGACAAGCTGGCACCTGTGGCAAATCGGGCTGCTTTGAGAGAGCCCACGGAGCTCTGCAAACTGAGACCAGGAACATGGGTTTCTGGGTTTTGTTTCCCACGGCAGGCTGCCTGCTGCATTTCCACGAATATCAAGATGCCGCCCAGGGTCAAGCTGCCACCTGTGCCAACTCAGCCTTCTTTGAGAGTGCCCATGGATCTCTGCAAACTGAGACCAGGACCGAGGGGTGCTTAGTTGTGTTTTCCCTGGGCAGAACCCTATGTCAGTACCAGGTAGGCGCTCAGGCCTTCAGGGCCAGGTACCCGCTGGAATTCCACGAATATCAAGATGCCGCCCAGGGACAAGCTGGCACCTGTGCCGACTCGGGCTGCTTAGAGAGTGCGCATGGAGCTCTTCAAACTGAGACCAGGAACATGTGTTTCTGGGTTTTGTTTCCCACGGCAGGCAGCCTGCTGGATTTCCACGAATATCAAGATGCCGCCCAGGGACAAGCTGCCACCTGTGCCAAGTCGGGCTGCTTTGAGAGTGCCCACGGAGCTCTGCAAACTGAGACCAGGAATGTGGGGTGCTGAGTTTTGTTTCCCCAGGCAGAAGCCTTTGTCAGTGCCAGGTAGGCCCTTGGTCCTTAAGGGCAGGCACCCCGCTGGATTTCCACGAATATCAAGATGCCGCCCAGGGACAAGCTGCCACCTGTGCCAACTCGGGCTGCTTTGAGAGTGCCCATGGAGCTCTGCAAACTGAGACCAGGAACGTGGGGTGGTGGGTTTTGTTTCCCCGGGCAGAAGCCTTTGTCAGTACCAGGTAGGTCCTCCACCATTAGGGGCAGGCTGGCAGCCAGATTTCTAGGAATATCAAGATGTTGCCCAGGGTCAAGCTGCCACCTGTGCCAACTCAGGATGCTTTGAGAGTGCCCATGGAACACTTAAGTCTGAAACCAGGAACGTGGGGTGGTGGGTTTTGTTTCCCCGGGCAGAAGCATTTGCAGCACCAGATAGGCCCTCGGCCCTGCTTGGCAAGGAGCCGGCTGGATTTCCACGAATATCAAGATGCCCCCCAGGGACAAGCTGCTACCTGTGCCAACCCGGGCTGCTTTGAGAGTGCCCACGGAGCACTGCAAACTGAGACCAGGAACGTGAGTTTGTGATTTTTATTTCCCCGGACAGAAGCCTTTGTCGGTACGAGGTAGGCCCTCGACCCTTAAGGGCAGGCAGCCGGCTGGATTTCCACGAATATCAAGATGCCACCCAGGGACAAGCTGCCACCTGTGCCAACTCGCGCGGCTTTGAATGTGCCCATGGACCTCTACAAACAGAAACCAGGAACATGGGGTGCTGAGTTTTATTTTCCCGGGCAGAAGCCTTTGTCAGTACCAGATAGGCCCTTGGCCCTTCGTTCTCGGCTGCCTGCTGCAGTATTTCCACGAATATCAAGATGCCGCCCAGGGACAAGCTGCCACCTGTGCCAAGTCGGGTTGCTTAGAGAGTGCCCATGGAGCTCTGCAAACTGAGACCAGGAGCGTGGGGTGCTGAGTTTTGTTTCCCCAGGCAGAAGGCGTTGTCAGTACCAGGTAGGCCCTCCACCCTTAGGGGCAGGCTGGCTGCAGGATTTCCACGAATATCAAGATGCCGTCCAGCGACAAGCTGCCACCTGTGCAACTCGGGTTGCTTAGAGAGTGCCCATGGAGCTTTGCAAACTGAGACCAGGAACGTGGGGTGCTGAGTTTTGTTTCCCCAGGCAGAAGCCGTTGTCAGTGCCAGGTAGGCCCTTCTTCCTTAAGGGCAGGCAGCCTGCTGGATTTCCACTAATATCAAGATGTCGCCCAGGGACAAGCTGCCACCTGTGCCACCTCGGGTTTCTTAGAGAGTGCCCATGGAACTCTTACATCTGAATTCAGGAACGTGGGGTTGTGGGTTTTGTTTCCCCGGGCAGAAGCATTTGCAGAACCAGGTAGGCCCTCGGCCCTGCTTGTCCGGCAGCCTGCTGGATTTCCACAAATATCAAGATGCCGCCCAGGAACAAGCTGCCACCTGTGCCAATTCGGGCTGCTTTGAGAGTGCCCATGGAGCTCTGCAAACTGAGACCAGGAATATGAGTTTCTTGGTTTTATTTCCCCGGGCAGAAGCCTTTGTCAGTACCAGGTAGGCCCTCGGCCCTTTGGGGTAGGCTGGCAGCAGGATTTCCACGAAAATGAAGATGCCGCCCAGGGACAAGCTGCCACCTGTGCCAACTCGGGTTGCTTAGAGAGTGCCCATGGAGCTCTGCAAACTCAGACCAGGAACGTGGGGTGCTGAGTTTTGTTTCCCTGGGCAGAAGCCGTTGTCATGGCCAGGTAGGCCCTTGGTCCTTAAGGGCACTCAGCCTGCTGGATTTCCACGAATATCAAGATGCAGCCAAGGGACAAGCAGCCACCTGTGCCAACTCGGGCTGCTTTGAGAGTGCCCACGGAGCTCTGCAAACTGAGACCAGGAACGTGGGGTGCTGATTGTTGTTTTCCCGTGCAGAAGCCTTTGTCAGTACCAGGCAGGCCCTTGTTCCTTAGGGGTAGGCTGCTCTCTGGATTTCCACGAATATCAAGATGCCGCCCAGGGACAAGCTGCCACCTGTGCCAACTCGGGCTGCTTTGAGAGTGCGCATGGAGCTCTGCAAACTGAGACCAGGAACGTGGGGTGGTGGGTTTTGTTTCCCCGGACAAAAGCATTTGTCAGTACCAAGTAGGCCCTCGGCCCTTAGGGGCAGGCTGGCAGCCAGATTTCTACGAATATCAAGATGTTGCCCAGGGACAAGCTGCCACCTGTTCCAACTCGGGCTGCTTTGAGTGTGTCCATGGAACTCTTGAATGTGAAATCAGGAACGTGGAGCGGTGGGTTTTGTTTCCCCGGGCAGAAGCATTTGCAGAACCAGATAGGCCCTCGGCCCTGCTTGTCCGGCAGCCTGCTGGATTTCCACGAATATCAAGATACCGCCCAGGAACAAGCTGCCACCTGTGCCAGCTCGGGATGCTTTGAGTGTGCCCTCAGAGCTCGGCAAACTGAGACCAGGAACATGAGTTTCTTGGTTTTATTTCCCCAGGCAGAAGCCTTTGTCAGTACCAGGTAGGCCCTTGGCCCTTTGGGGTAGGATGGCAGCAGGATTTCCACGAATATCAAGATGCCGCCCAGGGACAAGCTGCCACCTGTGCCAAC
Source organism: Motacilla alba alba (assembly GCF_015832195.1). Lineage (NCBI taxonomy): Eukaryota > Metazoa > Chordata > Aves > Passeriformes > Motacillidae > Motacilla > Motacilla alba. The sequence continues at coordinate 32,514 of NW_024037746.1, forward strand.
TCGGGCTGCTTAGAGAGTGCCCATGGAGCTCTACAAACAGAAACCAGGGACATGGGGTGCTGAGTTTTATTTTCCCGGGCGGAAGCCTTTGTCAGTACCAGGTAGGCCCTCGGCCCTTCGTTCTCGGCTGCCTGCTGGAGGATTTCAACGAATATCAAGATGCCGCCAAGGGAAAAGCTGCCACCTGTGCAACTCAGCCTTCTTTGAGAGTGCCCATGGAGCTCTGGAAACTGAGACCAGGACCGGGGGGTGCTTACTTCCGTATTCCCTGGGCAGAAGCCTTTATCACTACCAGGTAAGCCCTCGGCCCTTCGGGGCCGGGTGCCCGCTGGATTTCCAGGAATATCAAGATGCTACCCAGGGACAAGCTGCCACCTGTGCCAACTCAGGCTGCTTTGGGAGTGCCCACGGAGCTCTGCAAACTGAGACCAGCAACGTGGGGTGCTGACTGTTCTTTCCCCAGGCAGAAGCCTTTGTCAGTACCAGGCAGGCCCTTGTTCCTTAGGGGTAGGCTGCTCTCTGGATTTCCACGAATATCAAGATGCCGCCCAGGGACAAGCTGCCACCTGTGCCAACTCGGGCTGCTTTGAGAGTGCCCATGGAGGTCTGCAAACTGAGACCAGGAACGTGGGGTGGTGGGTTTTGTTTCCCCGGGCAGAAGCCTTTGTCAGTACCAGGTAGGCCCTCCACCCTTAGGGGCAGGCTGGCAGCCAGATTTCTACGAATACCAAGATGTTGCCAAGGGACAAGCTGCCACCTCTGCCAACTCGGGCTGCTTTGAGTGTGCCGACGGAGCTCTGCAAACTGAGACCAGGAACATGAGTTTGTTGTTTTTATTTCCCCGGGCAGAAGCCTTTGTCAGTACCAGGTAGGCCCTTGGCCCTTTGGGGTAGGCTGGCAGCAGGATTTCCACGAATATCAAGATGCCGCCCAGGGACAAGCTGCCACCTGTGCCACCTCGGAAATTCTTAGAGAGTGACCATGGAGCTCTGCAAACTGAGACCAGGAACGTGGGTGCTGAGTTTTGTTTCCCCAGGAAGAAGCCGTTGTCAGTACCAGGTAGGCCCTCCACCCTTAGGGGCAGGAAGCCTCCTGGATTTCCACGAATATCAAGATGCCGCCCAGGGATAAGCTGCCACCTGTGCCAACTCGTGCTGCCGTGAGAGTGCCCACGGTGCTCTACAAACAGAAACCAGGAGCATGGGGTGCTGAGTTTTATTTTCTCGGGCAGAAGCCTTTGTCAGTACCAGATAGGCCCGCGGCCCTTCGTTCTCGGCTGCCTGCTGCAGGATTTCCACGAATATCAAGATGCCGCCCAGGGATAAGCTGCCACCTGTGCCAACTCAGGCTGCGTTGAGAGTGCCCATGGAACTCTTCAAACTGAAACCAGGAACGTGGGGTGGTGGGTTTTGTTTCTTCCAGGCAGAAGCCTTTGTCATTATCAGGTAGACCCTCCACCCTTAGGGGCAGGCTGGCAGCAGGATTTCCACGAATATCAAGATGCCGCCCAGGGACAAGCTGCCACCTGTGCCAACTCGGGCTGCTTTGAGAGTGCCCATGGAGCTCTACAAACAGAAACCAGGAACATGGGGTGCTGAGTATTATTTCCCCGGGCAGAAGCCTTTGTCTGTACCAGATAGGCCCTCCGCCCTTTGTTCTCGGCTGCCTGCTGCAGGATTTCCACGAATATCAAGATGCTGCCCAGGGACAAGCTGCCACCTATGCCAACTCGGGGTGCTTTGAGAGTGCCCACGGAGCTCTGCAAACTGAGACCAGGAATGTGGGGTGCTGATTTTTTGTTTCCCCGGGCAGAAGCCTTTGTCAGTACCAGGTAGGCCCTCAGCACTTTAGGGGCAGCCTGGCAGCCAGATTTCTACGAATATCAAGATGTTGCCCAGGGTCAAGCTGCCACCTGTGCCAACTCGGGCTGCTTTGAGTGTGCCCATGGAACTCTTAAATCTGAAACCAGGAACATGGGTTGTTGGTTTTGTTTCCCCGGGCAGAAGCATTTGCAGTACCAGATAGACCCTCGGCCCTGCTTGGCCGGCACCCCGCTGGATTTCCACGATGATCAAGATGCCGCCCAGGGACAAGCTGCCACCTGTGCCAACTCGGGCTGCTTTGAGAGTGTCCACGGAGCTCTGCAAACTGAGACCAGGAACATGAGTTTGTGGGTTTTATTTCCCTGGGCAGAAGCCTTTGTCAGTACCAGGTAGGCCCTCGGCCCTTTGGGGTAGGCTGGCAGCAGGATTTCCACGAATATCAAGATGCCGCCCAGGGACAAGCTGCCACCTGTGCCACCTCGGGTTTCTTAGAGAGTGCCCATGGAACTCTGCAAACTGAGACCAGGAACATGGGGTGCTGAGTTTTGTTTCCCCGGGCAGAAGCCGTTGTCAGTACCAGGCAGGCCCTTGTTCCTTAGGGGTAGGCAGCTGTCTGGATTTCCACGAATATCAAGATTCCACCCAGGGATAAGCTGCCACCTGTGCCAACTCGCGCGGCTTAGATAGTGCCCATGGAGCTCTGCAAACTTCGACCAGGAAACTGGGGTTGTGGGTATTGTTTCCCCGGGCAGAAGCCTTTGTCAGTACCAGGTAGGCCCTCGGCCCTTAGGGGCAGGCTGGCAGCCAGATCTCTACGAATATCAAGATGTTGCCCAGGGTCAAGCTGCCACCTGTGCCAACTCGGGCTGCTTTGAGTGTGCCCACGGAGCTCTGCAAACTCAGACCAGGAACGTGAGTTTGTGATTTTTATTTCCCCGGACAGAAGCCTTTGTCAGTACCAGGTAGGCCCTTGGCCCTTAAGGGCAGGCTGCCTGCTGGATTTCCACGAATATCAAGAAGCCGCCCAGGGACAAGCTGCCACCTGTGCCAACTCGGGCTGCTTTGAGAGTGCCCACGGAGCTCTGCAAACTGAAACCAGGAACGTGGGGTGGTGGGTTTTGTTTCCCCAGGCAGAAGCCGTTGTGAGTACCAGGTAGGCCCTTGGTCCTTAAGGGCAGGCAGCCTGCTGGATTTCCATGAATATCAAGATGCCGCCCAGGGACAAGCTGCCACCTGTGCCAACTCGGGCTGCTTTGAGAGTGCCCACGGAGCTCTGCAAACTGAGACCAGGAACGTGAGTTTGTCATTTTTATTATCCCAAACAGAAGCCTTTGTCGGTACCAGGTAGGCCCTTGGCCCTTAAGAGCAGGCAGACTGCTGGATTTCCACGAATATCAAGATGCCGCCCAGGGACAAGCTGCTACCTGTGCCAACTCGGGCTGCTTTGAGAGTGTCCACGGAGCTCTTCAAACTGAAACCAGGAACGTGGGGTGGTGGGTTTTGTTTCCCCGGGCAGAAGCCGTTGTCAGTACCAGGTAGGCCCTCCACCTTTAGGGGCAGGCTGGCAGCAGGATTTCCACGAATATCACGATGCCGCCCAGGGACAAGCTGCCACCTGTGCCAACTCGGGCTGCTTTGAGAGTTCCCATGGAGCTCTACAAACAGAAACCAGGAACATGGGGTGCTGAGTATTATTTCCCCGGGCAGAAGCCTTTGTCAGTACCAGATAGGCCCTCCGCCCATTGTTCTCGGCTGCCTGCTGCAGGATTTCCACGAATATCAAGATGCCGCCCAGGGACAAGCTGCCACCTGTGCCAACTCGCGCGGCTTAGAGTGTGCCCATGGAACTCTTAAATCTGAAACCAGGAACATGGGTTGTTGGTTTTGTTTCCCCGGGCAGAAGCATTTGCAGTACCAGATAGGCCCTCGGCCCTGCTTGGCCGGCAGCCTGCTGGATTTCCACGATGATCAAGATGCCGCCCAGGGACAAGCTGCCACCTGTGCCAACTCGGGCTGCTGTGAGAGTGCCCACGGTGCTCTACAAAGAGAAACCAGGAACATGGGGTGCTGAGTTTTATTTCCCCGGGCAGAAGCCTTTGTCAGTACCAGATAGGCCCTCCGCCCTTCGTTCTCGGCTGCCTGCTGCAGGATTTCCACGAATATCAAGATGCCGCCCAGGGATAAGCTGCCACCTGTGCCAATTCAGGCTGCGTTTAGAGTGCCCACGGAACTCTTCAAACTGAAACCAGGAACGTGGCGTGGTGGGTTTTGGTTCTTCCAGGCAGAAGCCTTTGTCATTATCAGGTAGACCCTCCACCCTTAGGGGCAGGCTGGCAGCAGGATTTCCACGAATATCAAGATGCCGCCCAGGGACAACCTGCCACCTGTGCCAACTCGGGCGGCTTTGAGAGTGCCCATGGAGCTCTACAAACAGAAACCAGGAACATGGGGTGCTGAGTTTTATTTTCCCGGGCAGAAGCCTTTGTCAGTACCAGATAGGCCCTCCGCCCTTTGTTCTCGGCTGCCTGCTGCAGGATTTCCACGAATATCAAGATGCTGCCCAGGGACAAGCTGCCACCTGTGCCAACTCGGGCTGCTTTGAGAGTGCCCACGGAGCTCTGCAAACTGAGACCAGGAATGTGGGGTGCTGATTTTTTGTTTCCACGGGCAGAAGCCTTTGTCAGTACCAGGTAGGCCCTTGTTCCTTAGGGGTAGGCTGCTCTCTGGATTTCACGAATATCATGATGTTGCCCAGGGATAAGCTGCCACCTGTGCCAACTCGGACTGCTTAGAGAGTGCCCATGGAGCTCTGCAAACTGAGACCAGGAAACTGGGGTTGTGGGTTTTGTTTCCCCAGGCAGAAGCCTTTGTCAGTACCAGGTAGGCCCTCGGCACTTTAGGGGCAGCCTGGCAGCCAGATTCCTACGAATATCAAGATGTTGCCCAGGGTCAAGCTGCCACCTGTGCCAACGCGGGCTGCTTTCAGTGTGCCCATGGAACTCTTAAATCTGAAACCAGGAACATGGGTTTTTGGTTTTGTTTCCCGGGCAGAAGCATTTGCAGTACCAGATAGACCCTCGGCCCTGCTTGGCCGGCAGCCCGCTGGATTTCCACGAATATCAAGATGCCGCCCAGGGACAAGCTGCCACCTGTGCCAAGTCGGGCTGCTTTGAGAGTGCCCACGGAGCTCTGCAAAGTCAGACCAGGAACGTGAGTTTGTGATTTTTATTTCCCCGGACAGAAGCCTTTGTCGGTACCAGGTAGGCCCTTGGCCCTTAAGGGCAGGCAGCCTGCTGGATTTCCACGAATATCAAGATGCCGCCCAGGGACAAGCTGCCACCTGTGCCAACTCGGGTTGCATAGAGAGTGCCCATGGAGCTCTGCAAACTGAGACCAGGAACATGGGGTGCTGAGTTTTTTTTCCCCGGGCAGAAGCCGTTGTCAGTACCAGGTAGGCCCTCCACCCTTAGGGGCAGGCTGGCTGCAGGATTTCTACGAATATCAAGATGCCGCCCAGGGACAAGCTGCCACCTGTGCCAACTCGGGCTGCTTTGAGAGTGCCCACGGAGCTCTGCAAACAGAGACCAGGAACGTGAGTTTGTCAATTTTATTTCCCCGGACAGAAGCCTTTGTCTGTACCAGGTAGGCCCTTGGCTCTTAAGGGCAGGCAGCCTGCTGGATTTCCACGAATATCAAGATGCCGCCCAGGGACAAGCTGCTACCTGTGCCAACTCGGGCTACTTTGATAGTGCCCACGGAACTCTTCAAACTGAAACCAGGAACGTGGGGTGGTGGGTTTTATTTCCCCGGGCAGAAGCCGTTGTCAGTACCAGGTAGGCCCTCCACCTTTAGGGGCAGGCTGGCAGCAGGATTTCCACGAATATCACGATGCCGCCCAGGGACAAGCTGCCACCTGTGCCAACTCGGGCTGCTTTGAGAGTGCCCATGGAGCTCTACAAACAGAAACCAGGAACATGGGGTGCTGAGTATTATTTCCCCGGGCAGAAGCCTTTGTCTGTACCAGATAGGCCCTCCGCCCTTTGTTCTCGGCTGCCTGCTGCAGGATTTCCACGAATATCAAGATGCCGCCCAGGGACAAGCTGCCACCTGTGCCAACTCGGGCTGCTTTGAGAGTGCCCACGGAGCTCTGCAAACTGAGACCAGGAATGTGGGGTGCTGATTTTTGTTTCCCCGGGTAGAAGCCTTTGTCAATACCACGCAGGCCCTTGTTCCTTAGGGGTAGGCTGCTCTCTCGATTTCCACGAATATCAAGATGCCACGCAGGGATAAGCTGCCACATGTGCCAACTCGCGCGGCTTAGAGAGTGCCCATGGAGCTCTGCAAACTGAGACCAGGAACGTGGGGTGGTGGGTTTTGTTTCCCCGGGCAGAAGCCTTTGTCAGTACCAGGTAGGCCCTCGGCCCTTAGGGGCACGCTGGCAGCCAGATTTCTAAGAATATCAAGATGTTGCCCAGGGTCAAGCTGCCACCTGTGCCAACTCGGGCTGCTTTGAGTGTGCCCATGGAACTCTTAAATCTGAAACCCGGAACATGGGTTGTTGGTTTTGTTTCCCCGGGCAGAAGCATTTGCAGTACCAGATAGGCCCTCGGCCCTGCTTGTCCGGCAGCCTGCTGGATTTCCACGAATATCAAGATGCCGCCCAGGAACAAGCTGCTACCTGTGCCAACTCGGGCTGATTGAGATTGCCCACGGAGCTCTGCAAACTGAGACCAGGAACGTGGGGTGCTGAGTTTTGTTCTCCCAGGCAGAAGCCGTTGTCAGTGCCAGGTAGGCCCTTGGTCCTTAACGGCACTCAGCCTGCTGGATTTCCATGAATATCAAGATGCCGCCCAGGGACAAGCTGCCACCTGTGCCAACTCGGGCTGCTTTCAGAGTGCCCACGGAGCTCTGCAAACTGAGACCAGGAACGTGGGGTGCTGATTGTTGTTTTCCCGGGCAGAAGACTTTGTCAGTACCAGGCAGGCCCTTGTTCCTTAGGGGTAGGCTGCTCTCTGGATTTCCACGAATACCAAGATGCCGCCCAGGGACAAGCTGCCGCCTGTGCCAACTCGGGCTGCTTTGAGTGTGCCCATGGAACTCTTAAATCAGAAACCAGGAACGTGGGGTTGGTGGGTTTTGTTTCCCCGGGCAGAAGCATTTGCAGTACCAGATAGGCCCTCGGCCCTGCTTGGCCGGCAGCCGGCTGGATTTCCATGAATATCAAGATGCCCCTAGGAACAAGCTGCTACCTGTGCCAACTAGGGCTGCTTTGAGAGTGCCCACGGAGCTCTGCAAACTTTGACCAGGAACGTGGGTTCGCGAATTTTGTTTCCCTGGGCAGAAGCCTTTGTCAGTACCCGGTCGACCCTTTGCCCTTCAGGGCCGTCTGCCTGCTGGATTTCCACGAATATCAAGATGCCGCACAGGGACAAGCTGCCACCTGTGCCGAACTCGGGCTGCTTTGAGTGTGCCCATGGAGCACTACAAACAGAAACCAGGAACATGGGGTGCTGAGTTTTTTTTTCCCAGGCAGAAGCCGTTGTCAGTGCCAGGTAGGCCCTTGGTCCTTAACGGCACTCAGCCTGCTGGATTTCCACGAATATCAAGATGCCGCCCAGGGACAAGCTGCCACCTGTGCCAACTCGGGCTGCTGTGAGAATGCCCACGGTGCTCTACAAACAGAAACCAGGAGCATGGGGTGCTGAGTTCTATTTTCCCGGGCAGAAGCCTTTGTCAGTACCAGATAGGCACTCGGACCTTCGTTCTCGGCTGCCTGCTGGATTTCCACGAATATCAAGATGCCACCCAGGGACAAACTGGCACCTGTGGCAACTCGGGCTGCTTTGAGAGAGCCCACGGAGCTCTTCAAACTGAGACCAGGAACATGGGTTTCTGGGATTTCTTTCCCACGGCAGGCTGCCTGCTGGATTTACACGAATATCAAGATGCCGCCCAGGGACAAGCTGCCACCTGTGCCAACTCAGCCTTCTTTGAGAGTGCCCATGGATCTCTGCAAACTGAGACCAGGACCGAGGGGTACTTAGCTGTGTTTTCCCTGGGCAGAACCCTTTGTCAGTACCAGGTAGGCCCTCGGCCCGTCAGGGCCGGGTGCCTGCTGGATTTCCACGAATATCAAGATGCTGCCCAGGGACAAGCTGCCACCTGTGCCAACTCGGGCTGCTTTGAGAGTGCCCACGGAGCTCTGCAAACTGAGACCAGGAACATGAGTTTGTTGGTTTTATTTCCCCTGGCAGAAGCCTTTGTCAGTACCAGGTAGGCCCACGGCCCATTGGGGTAGGCTGGCAGCAGGATTTCCACGAATATCAAGATGCCGCCCAGGGACAAGCTGCCACCTGTGCCAACTCGGGTTGCTTAGAGAGTGCCCATGGAGCTCTGCAAACTGAGACCAGGAACGTGGGGTGCTGAGTTTTGTTTCCCCAGGCAGAAGCCGTTGTCAGTGCCAGATAGGCCCTTGGCCCTTAAGGGCAGGCAGACTGCTGGATTTCCACGAATATCAAGATGCCGCCCAGGGACAAGCTGCCACCTGTGCCACCTCGGGTTGCTTAGAGAGTGCCCATGGAGCTCTGCAAACTGAGACCAGGAACGTGGGGTGCTGAGTTTTGTTTCCCCAGGCAGAAGCCGTTTTCAGTACCAGGTAGGCCCTCCACCCTTAGGGGCAGGCTGGCAGAAGGATTTCCACGAATATCAAGATGCCGCACAGGGACAAGCTGCCACCTGTGCCAACTCGGGTTGCTTAGAGAGTGCCCATGGAGCGCTGCAAACTGAGACCAGGAACGTGGGGTGCTGAGTTTTGTTTCCCCAGGCAGAAGCCGTTGTCAGTGCCAGGTAGGCCCTTGGTCCTTAAGGGCAGGCAGCCTGCTGGATTTCCACGAATATCAAGATGCCGCCCAGGAACAAGCTGCCACCTGTGCCAACTCGGGCTGCTTTGTGAGTGTCCACGGAGCTCTGCAAACTGAGACCAGGAACGTGGGGTGCTGAGTTTTGTTTTCCCAGGCAGAAGCCGTTGTCAGTGCCTGGTAGGCCCTTGGTCCTTAACGGCACTCAGCCTGCTGGATTTCCACGAATATCAAGATGCCGCCCAGGGACAAGCTGCCACCTGTGCCAACTCGCGCGGCTGTGAGAGTGCCCATGGAGCTCTACAAACAGAAACCAGGAACATGGGGTGCTGAGTTTTATTTTCCCGGGCAGAAGCCTTTGTCAGTACCAGATAGGCCCTCGGCCCTTCGTTCTCGGCTGCCTGCTGCAGGGTTTCCACGAATATCAAGATGCCGCCCAGGGACAAGCTGCCACCTGTGCCAACTCGGGCTGCTTTGTGAGTGCCCACAGAGCTCTGCAAACTGAGACCAGGAACGTGGGGTGCTGATTGTTGTTTTCCCGGGCAGAAGACTTTGTCAATACCAGGCAGGCCCTTGTTCCTTAGGGGTAGGCTGCTCTCTGGATTTCCACGAATATCAAGATGCCGCCCAGGGACAAGCTGCCACCTGTGCCAACTCGGGCTGCTTTGAGTGTGCCCATGGAACTCTTAAATCAGAAACCAGGAACGTGGGTTGGTGGGTTTTGTTTCCCCGGGCAGAAGCATTTGCAGTACCAGATAGGCCCTCCGCCCTGCTTGGCCGGCAGCTGGCTGGATTTCCACGAATATCAAGATGCCCCTCAGGGACAAGCTGCTACCTGTGCCAACTCCGGCTGCTTTGAGAGTGCCCACAGAGCTCTGCAAACAGAAACCAGGAACGTGGGTTCGCGAATTTTGTTTCCCTGGGCAGAAGCCTTTGTCAGTACCCGGTCGACCCTTTGCCCTTCAGGGCCGTCTGCCTGCTGGATTTCCACGAATATCAAGATGCCGCCCAGGGACAAGCTGCCACCTGTGCCGAACTCGGGCTGCTTTGAGTGTGCCCATGGAGCTCTACAAACAGAAACCAGGAACATGGGGTGCTGAGTATTATTTCCCCGGGCAGAATCCTTTGTCAGTACCAGATTGGCCCTCCGCCCTTTGGGGTAGGCTGGCAGCAGGATTTCCAAGAATATCAAGATGCCGCCCAGGGACAAGCTGCCACCTGTGCCAACTCGGGCTGCTTTCAGAGTGCCCACGGAGCTCTGCAAACTGAGACCAGGAACGTGGGGTGCTGATTGTTGTTTTCCCGGGCAGAAGACTTTGTCAGTACCAGGCAGGCCCTTGTTCCTTAGGGGTAGGCTGCTCTCTGGATTTCCACGAATACCAAGATGCCGCCCAGGGACAAGCTGCAACCTGTGCCAACTCGGGCTGCTTTGAGTGTGCCCATGGAACTCTTAAATCAGAAACCAGGAACGTGGGGTGGTGGGTTTTGTTTCCCCGGGCAGAAGCATTTGCAGTACCAGATAGGCCCTCGGCCCTGCTTGGCCGGCAGCCGGCTGGATTTCCATGAATATCAAGATGCCCCTAGGAACAAGCTGCTACCTGTGCCAACTAGGGCTGCTTTGAGAGTGCCCACGGAGCTCTGCAAACTTTGACCAGGAACGTGGGTTCGCGAATTTTGTTTCCCTGGGCAGAAGCCTTTGTCAGTACCCGGTCGACCCTTTGCCCTTCAGGGCCGTCTGCCTGCTGGATTTCCACGAATATCAAGATGCCGCACAGGGACAAGCTGCCACCTGTGCCGAACTCGGGCTGCTTTGAGTGTGCCCATGGAGCACTACAAACAGAAACCAGGAACATGGGGTGCTGAGTTTTTTTTTCCCAGGCAGAAGCCGTTGTCAGTGCCAGGTAGGCCCTTGGTCCTTAACGGCACTCAGCCTGCTGGATTTCCACGAATATCAAGATGCCGCCCAGGGACAAGCTGCCACCTGTGCCAACTCGGGCTGCTGTGAGAATGCCCACGGTGCTCTACAAACAGAAACCAGGAGCATGGGGTGCTGAGTTCTATTTTCCCGGGCAGAAGCCTTTGTCAGTACCAGATAGGCACTCGGACCTTCGTTCTCGGCTGCCTGCTGGATTTCCACGAATATCAAGATGCCACCCAGGGACAAACTGGCACCTGTGGCAACTCGGGCTGCTTTGAGAGAGCCCACGGAGCTCTTCAAACTGAGACCAGGAACATGGGTTTCTGGGATTTCTTTCCCACGGCAGGCTGCCTGCTGGATTTCCACGAATATCAAGATGCCGCCCAGGGACAAGCTGCCACCTGTGCCAACTCAGCCTTCTTTGAGAGTGCCCATGGATCTCTGCAAACTGAGACCAGGACCGAGGGGTACTTAGCTGTGTTTTCCTTGGGCAGAACCCTTTGTCAGTACCAGGTAGGCCCTCGGCCCGTCAGGGCCGGGTGCCTGCTGGATTTCCACGAATATCAAGATGCTGCCCAGGGACAAGCTGCCACCTGTGCCAACTCGGGCTGCTTTGAGAGTGCCCACGGAGCTCTGCAAACTGAGACCAGGAACATGAGTTTGTTGGTTTTATTTCCCCTGGCAGAAGCCTTTGTCAGTACCAGGTAGGCCCACGGCCCATTGGGGTAGGCTGGCAGCAGGATTTCCACGAATATCAAGATGCCGCCCAGGGACAAGCTGCCACCTGTGCCAACTCGGGTTGCTTAGAGAGTGCCCATGGAGCTCTGCAAACTGAGACCAGGAACGTGGGGTGCTGAGTTTTGTTTCCCCAGGCAGAAGCCGTTGTCAGTGCCAGATAGGCCCTTGGCCCTTAAGGGCAGGCAGACTGCTGGATTTCCACGAATATCAAGATGCCGCCCAGGGACAAGCTGCCACCTGTGCCACCTCGGGTTGCTTAGAGAGTGCCCATGGAGCTCTGCAAACTGAGACCAGGAACGTGGGATGCTGAGTTTTGTTTCCCCAGGCAGAAGCCGTTTTCAGTACCAGGTAGGCCCTCCACCCTTAGGGGCAGGCTGGCAGAAGGATTTCCACGAATATCAAGATGCCGCACAGGGACAAGCTGCCACCTGTGCCAACTCGGGTTGCTTAGAGAGTGCCCATGGAGCGCTGCAAACTGAGACCAGGAACGTGGGGTGCTGAGTTTTGTTTCCCCAGGCAGAAGCCGTTGTCAGTGCCAGGTAGGCCCTTGGTCCTTAAGGGCAGGCAGCCTGCTGGATTTCCACGAATATCAAGATGCCGCCCAGGAACAAGCTGCCACCTGTGCCAACTCGGGCTGCTTTGTGAGTGTCCACGGAGCTCTGCAAACTGAGACCAGGAACGTGGGGTGCTGAGTTTTGTTTTCCCAGGCAGAAGCCGTTGTCAGTGCCTGGTAGGCCCTTGGTCCTTAACGGCACTCAGCCTGCTGGATTTCCACGAATATCAAGATGCCGCCCAGGGACAAGCTGCCACCTGTGCCAACTCGCGCGGCTGTGAGAGTGCCCATGGAGCTCTACAAACAGAAACCAGGAACATGGGGTGCTGAGTTTTATTTTCCCGGGCAGAAGCCTTTGTCAGTACCAGATAGGCCCTCGGCCCTTCGTTCTCGGCTGCCTGCTGCAGGGTTTCCACGAATATCAAGATGCCGCCCAGGGACAAGCTGCCACCTGTGCCAACTCGGGCTGCTTTGTGAGTGCCCACAGAGCTCTGCAAACTGAGACCAGGAACGTGGGGTGCTGATTGTTGTTTTCCCGGGCAGAAGACTTTGTCAATACCAGGCAGGCCCTTGTTCCTTAGGGGTAGGCTGCTCTCTGGATTTCCACGAATATCAAGATGCCGCCCAGGGACAAGCTGCCACCTGTGCCAACTCGGGCTGCTTTGAGTGTGCCCATGGAACTCTTAAATCAGAAACCAGGAACGTGGGTTGGTGGGTTTTGTTTCCCCGGGCAGAAGCATTTGCAGTACCAGATAGGCCCTCCGCCCTGCTTGGCCGGCAGCTGGCTGGATTTCCACGAATATCAAGATGCCCCTCAGGGACAAGCTGCTACCTGTGCCAACTCCGGCTGCTTTGAGAGTGCCCACAGAGCTCTGCAAACAGAAACCAGGAACGTGGGTTCGCGAATTTTGTTTCCCTGGGCAGAAGCCTTTGTCAGTACCCGGTCGACCCTTTGCCCTTCAGGGCCGTCTGCCTGCTGGATTTCCACGAATATCAAGATGCCGCCCAGGGACAAGCTGCCACCTGTGCCGAACTCGGGCTGCTTTGAGTGTGCCCATGGAGCTCTACAAACAGAAACCAGGAACATGGGGTGCTGAGTATTATTTCCCCGGGCAGAATCCTTTGTCAGTACCAGATTGGCCCTCCGCCCTTTGGGGTAGGCTGGCAGCAGGATTTCCAAGAATATCAAGATGCCGCCCAGGGACAAGCTGCCACCTGTGCCAACTCGGGCTGCTTTCAGAGTGCCCACGGAGCTCTGCAAACTGAGACCAGGAACGTGGGGTGCTGATTGTTGTTTTCCCAGGCAGAAGACTTTGTCAGTACCAGGCAGGCCCTTGTTCCTTAGGGGTAGGCTGCTCTCTGGATTTCCACGAATACCAAGATGCCGCCCAGGGACAAGCTGCCGCCTGTGCCAACTCGGGCTGCTTTGAGTGTGCCCATGGAACTCTTAAATCAGAAACCAGGAACGTGGGGTGGTGGGTTTTGTTTCCCCGGGCAGAAGCATTTGCAGTACCAGATAGGCCCTCGGCCCTGCTTGGCTGGCAGCCGGCTGGATTTCCATGAATATCAAGATGCCCCTAGGAACAAGCTGCTACCTGTGCCAACTAGGGCTGCTTTGAGAGTGCCCACGGAGCTCTGCAAACTTTGACCAGGAACGTGGGTTCGCGAATTTTGTTTCCCTGGGCAGAAGCCTTTGTCAGTACCCGGTCGACCCTTTGCCCTTCAGGGCCGTCTGCCTGCTGGATTTCCACGAATATCAAGATGCCGCACAGGGACAAGCTGCCACCTGTGCCGAACTCGGGCTGCTTTGAGTGTGCCCATGGAGCACTACAAACAGAAACCAGGAACATGGGGTGCTGAGTTTTTTTTTCCCAGGCAGAAGCCGTTGTCAGTGCCAGGTAGGCCCTTGGTCCTTAACGGCACTCAGCCTGCTGGATTTCCACGAATATCAAGATGCCGCCCAGGGACAAGCTGCCACCTGTGCCAACTCGGGCTGCTGTGAGAATGCCCACGGTGCTCTACAAACAGAAACCAGGAGCATGGGGTGCTGAGTTCTATTTTCCCGGGCAGAAGCCTTTGTCAGTACCAGATAGGCACTCGGACCTTCGTTCTCGGCTGCCTGCTGGATTTCCACGAATATCAAGATGCCACCCAGGGACAAACTGGCACCTGTGGCAACTCGGGCTGCTTTGAGAGAGCCCACGGAGCTCTTCAAACTGAGACCAGGAACATGGGTTTCTGGGATTTCTTTCCCACGGCAGGCTGCCTGCTGGATTTCCACGAATATCAAGATGCCGCCCAGGGACAAGCTGCCACCTGTGCCAACTCAGCCTTCTTTGAGAGTGCCCATGGATCTCTGCAAACTGAGACCAGGACCGAGGGGTACTTAGCTGTGTTTTCCTTGGGCAGAACCCTTTGTCAGTACCAGGTAGGCCCTCGGCCCGTCAGGGCCGGGTGCCTGCTGGATTTCCACGAATATCAAGATGCTGCCCAGGGACAAGCTGCCACCTGTGCCAACTCGGGCTGCTTTGAGAGTGCCCACGGAGCTCTGCAAACTGAGACCAGGAACATGAGTTTGTTGGTTTTATTTCCCCTGGCAGAAGCCTTTGTCAGTACCAGGTAGGCCCACGGCCCATTGGGGTAGGCTGGCAGCAGGATTTCCACGAATATCAAGATGCCACCCAGGGACAAACTGGCACCTGTGGCAACTCGGGCTGCTTTGAGAGAGCCCACGGAGCTCTTCAAACTGAGACCAGGAACATGGGTTTCTGGGATTTCTTTCCCACGGCAGGCTGCCTGCTGGATTTCCACGAATATCAAGATGCCGCCCAGGGACAAGCTGCCACCTGTGCCAACTCAGCCTTCTTTGAGAGTGCCCATGGATCTCTGCAAACTGAGACCAGGACCGAGGGGTACTTAGCTGTGTTTTCCCTGGGCAGAACCCTTTGTCAGTACCAGGTAGGCCCTCGGCCCGTCAGGGCCGGGTGCCTGCTGGATTTCCACGAATATCAAGATGCTGCCCAGGGACAAGCTGCCACCTGTGCCAACTCGCGCGGCTGTGAGAGTGCCCATGGAGCTCTACAAACAGAAACCAGGAACATGGGGTGCTGAGTTTTATTTTCCCGGGCAGAAGCCTTTGTCAGTACCAGATAGGCCCTCGGCCCTTCGTTCTCGGCTGCCTGCTGCAGGGTTTCCACGAATATCAAGATGCCGCCCAGGGACAAGCTGCCACCTGTGCCAACTCGGGCTGCTTTGTGAGTGCCCACAGAGCTCTGCAAACTGAGACCAGGAACGTGGGGTGCTGATTGTTGTTTTCCCGGGCAGAAGACTTTGTCAATACCAGGCAGGCCCTTGTTCCTTAGGGGTAGGCTGCTCTCTGGATTTCCACGAATATCAAGATGCCGCCCAGGGACAAGCTGCCACCTGTGCCAACTCGGGCTGCTTTGAGTGTGCCCATGGAACTCTTAAATCAGAAACCAGGAACATGGGTTGGTGGGTTTTGTTTCCCCGGGCAGAAGCATTTGCAGTACCAGATAGGCCCTCCGCCCTGCTTGGCCGGCAGCTGGCTGGATTTCCACGAATATCAAGATGCCCCTCAGGGACAAGCTGCTACCTGTGCCAACTCGGGCTGCTTTGAGAGTGCCCACAGAGCTCTGCAAACAGAAACCAGGAACGTGGGTTCGCGAATTTTGTTTCCCTGGGCAGAAGCCTTTGTCAGTACCCGGTCGACCCTTTGCCCTTCAGGGCCGTCTGCCTGCTGGATTTCCACGAATATCAAGATGCCGCCCAGGGACAAGCTGCCACCTGTGCCGAACTCGGGCTGCTTTGAGTGTGCCCATGGAGCTCTACAAACAGAAACCAGGAACATGGGGTGCTGAGTATTATTTCCCCGGGCAGAATCCTTTGTCAGTACCAGATTGGCCCTCCGCCCTTTGGGGTAGGCTGGCAGCAGGATTTCCAAGAATATCAAGATGCCGCCCAGGGACAAGCTGCCACCTGTGCCAACTCGGGCTGCTTTCAGAGTGCCCACGGAGCTCTGCAAACTGAGACCAGGAACGTGGGGTGCTGATTGTTGTTTTCCCGGGCAGAAGACTTTGTCAGTACCAGGCAGGCCCTTGTTCCTTAGGGGTAGGCTGCTCTCTGGATTTCCACGAATACCAAGATGCCGCCCAGGGACAAGCTGCAACCTGTGCCAACTCGGGCTGCTTTGAGTGTGCCCATGGAACTCTTAAATCAGAAACCAGGAACGTGGGGTGGTGGGTTTTGTTTCCCCGGGCAGAAGCATTTGCAGTACCAGATAGGCCCTCGGCCCTGCTTGGCCGGCAGCCGGCTGGATTTCCATGAATATCAAGATGCCCCTAGGAACAAGCTGCTACCTGTGCCAACTAGGGCTGCTTTGAGAGTGCCCACGGAGCTCTGCAAACTTTGACCAGGAACGTGGGTTCGCGAATTTTGTTTCCCTGGGCAGAAGCCTTTGTCAGTACCCGGTCGACCCTTTGCCCTTCAGGGCCGTCTGCCTGCTGGATTTCCACGAATATCAAGATGCCGCACAGGGACAAGCTGCCACCTGTGCCGAACTCGGGCTGCTTTGAGTGTGCCCATGGAGCACTACAAACAGAAACCAGGAACATGGGGTGCTGAGTTTTTTTTTCCCAGGCAGAAGCCGTTGTCAGTGCCAGGTAGGCCCTTGGTCCTTAACGGCACTCAGCCTGCTGGATTTCCACGAATATCAAGATGCCGCCCAGGGACAAGCTGCCACCTGTGCCAACTCGGGCTGCTGTGAGAATGCCCACGGTGCTCTACAAACAGAAACCAGGAGCATGGGGTGCTGAGTTCTATTTTCCCGGGCAGAAGCCTTTGTCAGTACCAGATAGGCACTCGGACCTTCGTTCTCGGCTGCCTGCTGGATTTCCACGAATATCAAGATGCCACCCAGGGACAAACTGGCACCTGTGGCAACTCGGGCTGCTTTGAGAGAGCCCACGGAGCTCTTCAAACTGAGACCAGGAACATGGGTTTCTGGGATTTCTTTCCCACGGCAGGCTGCCTGCTGGATTTCCACGAATATCAAGATGCCGCCCAGGGACAAGCTGCCACCTGTGCCAACTCAGCCTTCTTTGAGAGTGCCCATGGATCTCTGCAAACTGAGACCAGGACCGAGGGGTACTTAGCTGTGTTTTCCTTGGGCAGAACCCTTTGTCAGTACCAGGTAGGCCCTCGGCCCGTCAGGGCCGGGTGCCTGCTGGATTTCCACGAATATCAAGATGCTGCCCAGGGACAAGCTGCCACCTGTGCCAACTCGGGCTGCTTTGAGAGTGCCCACGGAGCTCTGCAAACTGAGACCAGGAACATGAGTTTGTTGGTTTTATTTCCCCTGGCAGAAGCCTTTGTCAGTACCAGGTAGGCCCACGGCCCATTGGGGTAGGCTGGCAGCAGGATTTCCACGAATATCAAGATGCCACCCAGGGACAAACTGGCACCTGTGGCAACTCGGGCTGCTTTGAGAGAGCCCACGGAGCTCTTCAAACTGAGACCAGGAACATGGGTTTCTGGGATTTCTTTCCCACGGCAGGCTGCCTGCTGGATTTCCACGAATATCAAGATGCCGCCCAGGGACAAGCTGCCACCTGTGCCAACTCAGCCTTCTTTGAGAGTGCCCATGGATCTCTGCAAACTGAGACCAGGACCGAGGGGTACTTAGCTGTGTTTTCCCTGGGCAGAACCCTTTGTCAGTACCAGGTAGGCCCTCGGCCCGTCAGGGCCGGGTGCCTGCTGGATTTCCACGAATATCAAGATGCTGCCCAGGGACAAGCTGCCACCTGTGCCAACTCGGGCTGCTTTGAGAGTGCCCACGGAGCTCTGCAAACTGAGACCAGGAACATGAGTTTGTTGGTTTTATTTCCCCTGGCAGAAGCCTTTGTCAGTACCAGGTAGGCCCACGGCCCATTGGGGTAGGCTGGCAGCAGGATTTCCACGAATATCAAGATGCCGCCCAGGGACAAGCTGCCACCTGTGCCAACTCGGGTTGCTTAGAGAGTGCCCATGGAGCTCTGCAAACTGAGACCAGGAACGTGGGGTGCTGAGTTTTGTTTCCCCAGGCAGAAGCCGTTGTCAGTGCCAGATAGGCCCTTGGCCCTTAAGGGCAGGCAGACTGCTGGATTTCCACGAATATCAAGATGCCGCCCAGGGACAAGCTGCCACCTGTGCCACCTCGGGTTGCTTAGAGAGTGCCCATGGAGCTCTGCAAACTGAGACCAGGAACGTGGGGTGCTGAGTTTTGTTTCCCCAGGCAGAAGCCGTTTTCAGTACCAGGTAGGCCCTCCACCCTTAGGGGCAGGCTGGCAGAAGGATTTCCACGAATATCAAGATGCCGCACAGGGACAAGCTGCCACCTGTGCCAACTCGGGTTGCTTAGAGAGTGCCCATGGAGCGCTGCAAACTGAGACCAGGAACGTGGGGTGCTGAGTTTTGTTTCCCCAGGCAGAAGCCGTTGTCAGTGCCAGGTAGGCCCTTGGTCCTTAAGGGCAGGCAGCCTGCTGGATTTCCACGAATATCAAGATGCCGCCCAGGAACAAGCTGCCACCTGTGCCAACTCGGGCTGCTGTGAGAATGCCCACGGTGCTCTACAAACAGAAACCAGGAGCATGGGGTGCTGAGTTCTATTTTCCCGGGCAGAAGCCTTTGTCAGTACCAGATAGGCACTCGGACCTTCGTTCTCGGCTGCCTGCTGGATTTCCACGAATATCAAGATGCCACCCAGGGACAAACTGGCACCTGTGGCAACTCGGGCTGCTTTGAGAGAGCCCACGGAGCTCTTCAAACTGAGACCAGGAACATGGGTTTCTGGGATTTCTTTCCCACGGCAGGCTGCCTGCTGGATTTCCACGAATATCAAGATGCCGCCCAGGGACAAGCTGCCACCTGTGCCAACTCAGCCTTCTTTGAGAGTGCCCATGGATCTCTGCAAACTGAGACCAGGACCGAGGGGTACTTAGCTGTGTTTTCCCTGGGCAGAACCCTTTGTCAGTACCAGGTAGGCCCTCGGCCCGTCAGGGCCGGGTGCCTGCTGGATTTCCACGAATATCAAGATGCTGCCCAGGGACAAGCTGCCACCTGTGCCAACTCGGGCTGCTTTGAGAGTGCCCACGGAGCTCTGCAAACTGAGACCAGGAACATGAGTTTGTTGGTTTTATTTCCCCTGGCAGAAGCCTTTGTCAGTACCAGGTAGGCCCACGGCCCATTGGGGTAGGCTGGCAGCAGGATTTCCACGAATATCAAGATGCCGCCCAGGGACAAGCTGCCACCTGTGCCAACTCGGGTTGCTTAGAGAGTGCCCATGGAGCTCTGCAAACTGAGACCAGGAACGTGGGGTGCTGAGTTTTGTTTCCCCAGGCAGAAGCCGTTGTCAGTGCCAGATAGGCCCTTGGCCCTTAAGGGCAGGCAGACTGCTGGATTTCCACGAATATCAAGATGCCGCCCAGGGACAAGCTGCCACCTGTGCCACCTCGGGTTGCTTAGAGAGTGCCCATGGAGCTCTGCAAACTGAGACCAGGAACGTGGGGTGCTGAGTTTTGTTTCCCCAGGCAGAAGCCGTTTTCAGTACCAGGTAGGCCCTCCACCCTTAGGGGCAGGCTGGCAGAAGGATTTCCACGAATATCAAGATGCCGCACAGGGACAAGCTGCCACCTGTGCCAACTCGGGTTGCTTAGAGAGTGCCCATGGAGCGCTGCAAACTGAGACCAGGAACGTGGGGTGCTGAGTTTTGTTTCCCCAGGCAGAAGCCGTTGTCAGTGCCAGGTAGGCCCTTGGTCCTTAAGGGCAGGCAGCCTGCTGGATTTCCACGAATATCAAGATGCCGCCCAGGAACAAGCTGCCACCTGTGCCAACTCGGGCTGCTTTGTGAGTGTCCACGGAGCTCTGCAAACTGAGACCAGGAACGTGGGGTGCTGAGTTTTGTTTTCCCAGGCAGAAGCCGTTGTCAGTGCCAGGTAGGCCCTTGGTCCTTAACGGCACTCAGCCTGCTGGATTTCCACGAATATCAAGATGCCGCCCAGGGACAAGCTGCCACCTGTGCCAACTCGCGCGGCTGTGAGAGTGCCCATGGAGCTCTACAAACAGAAACCAGGAACATGGGGTGCTGAGTTTTATTTTCCCGGGCAGAAGCCTTTGTCAGTACCAGATAGGCCCTCGGCCCTTCGTTCTCGGCTGCCTGCTGCAGGGTTTCCACGAATATCAAGATGCCGCCCAGGGACAAGCTGCCACCTGTGCCAACTCGGGCTGCTTTGTGAGTGCCCACAGAGCTCTGCAAACTGAGACCAGGAACGTGGGGTGCTGATTGTTGTTTTCCCGGGCAGAAGACTTTGTCAATACCAGGCAGGCCCTTGTTCCTTAGGGGTAGGCTGCTCTCTGGATTTCCACGAATATCAAGATGCCGCCCAGGGACAAGCTGCCACCTGTGCCAACTCGGGCTGCTTTGAGTGTGCCCATGGAACTCTTAAATCAGAAACCAGGAACGTGGGTTGGTGGGTTTTGTTTCCCCGGGCAGAAGCATTTGCAGTACCAGATAGGCCCTCCGCCCTGCTTGGCCGGCAGCTGGCTGGATTTCCACGAATATCAAGATGCCCCTCAGGGACAAGCTGCTACCTGTGCCAACTCGGGCTGCTTTGAGAGTGCCCACAGAGCTCTGCAAACAGAAACCAGGAACGTGGGTTCGCGAATTTTGTTTCCCTGGGCAGAAGCCTTTGTCAGTACCCGGTCGACCCTTTGCCCTTCAGGGCCGTCTGCCTGCTGGATTTCCACGAATATCAAGATGCCGCCCAGGGACAAGCTGCCACCTGTGCCGAACTCGGGCTGCTTTGAGTGTGCCCATGGAGCTCTACAAACAGAAACCAGGAACATGGGGTGCTGAGTATTATTTCCCCGGGCAGAATCCTTTGTCAGTACCAGATTGGCCCTCCGCCCTTTGGGGTAGGCTGGCAGCAGGATTTCCAAGAATATCAAGATGCCGCCCAGGGACAAGCTGCCACCTGTGCCAACTCGGGCTGCTTTCAGAGTGCCCACGGAGCTCTGCAAACTGAGACCAGGAACGTGGGGTGCTGATTGTTGTTTTCCCGGGCAGAAGACTTTGTCAGTACCAGGCAGGCCCTTGTTCCTTAGGGGTAGGCTGCTCTCTGGATTTCCACGAATACCAAGATGCCGCCCAGGGACAAGCTGCAACCTGTGCCAACTCGGGCTGCTTTGAGTGTGCCCATGGAACTCTTAAATCAGAAACCAGGAACGTGGGGTGGTGGGTTTTGTTTCCCCGGGCAGAAGCATTTGCAGTACCAGATAGGCCCTCGGCCCTGCTTGGCCGGCAGCCGGCTGGATTTCCATGAATATCAAGATGCCCCTAGGAACAAGCTGCTACCTGTGCCAACTAGGGCTGCTTTGAGAGTGCCCACGGAGCTCTGCAAACTTTGACCAGGAACGTGGGTTCGCGAATTTTGTTTCCCTGGGCAGAAGCCTTTGTCAGTACCCGGTCGACCCTTTGCCCTTCAGGGCCGTCTGCCTGCTGGATTTCCACGAATATCAAGATGCCGCACAGGGACAAGCTGCCACCTGTGCCGAACTCGGGCTGCTTTGAGTGTGCCCATGGAGCACTACAAACAGAAACCAGGAACATGGGGTGCTGAGTTTTTTTTTCCCAGGCAGAAGCCGTTGTCAGTGCCAGGTAGGCCCTTGGTCCTTAACGGCACTCAGCCTGCTGGATTTCCACGAATATCAAGATGCCGCCCAGGGACAAGCTGCCACCTGTGCCAACTCGGGCTGCTGTGAGAATGCCCACGGTGCTCTACAAACAGAAACCAGGAGCATGGGGTGCTGAGTTCTATTTTCCCGGGCAGAAGCCTTTGTCAGTACCAGATAGGCACTCGGACCTTCGTTCTCGGCTGCCTGCTGGATTTCCACGAATATCAAGATGCCACCCAGGGACAAACTGGCACCTGTGGCAACTCGGGCTGCTTTGAGAGAGCCCACGGAGCTCTTCAAACTGAGACCAGGAACATGGGTTTCTGGGATTTCTTTCCCACGGCAGGCTGCCTGCTGGATTTCCACGAATATCAAGATGCCGCCCAGGGACAAGCTGCCACCTGTGCCAACTCAGCCTTCTTTGAGAGTGCCCATGGATCTCTGCAAACTGAGACCAGGACCGAGGGGTACTTAGCTGTGTTTTCCCTGGGCAGAACCCTTTGTCAGTACCAGGTAGGCCCTCGGCCCGTCAGGGCCGGGTGCCTGCTGGATTTCCACGAATATCAAGATGCTGCCCAGGGACAAGCTGCCACCTGTGCCAACTCGGGCTGCTTTGAGAGTGCCCACGGAGCTCTGCAAACTGAGACCAGGAACATGAGTTTGTTGGTTTTATTTCCCCTGGCAGAAGCCTTTGTCAGTACCAGGTAGGCCCACGGCCCATTGGGGTAGGCTGGCAGCAGGATTTCCACGAATATCAAGATGCCGCCCAGGGACAAGCTGCCACCTGTGCCAACTCGGGTTGCTTAGAGAGTGCCCATGGAGCTCTGCAAACTGAGACCAGGAACGTGGGGTGCTGAGTTTTGTTTCCCCAGGCAGAAGCCGTTGTCAGTGCCAGATAGGCCCTTGGCCCTTAAGGGCAGGCAGACTGCTGGATTTCCACGAATATCAAGATGCCGCCCAGGGACAAGCTGCCACCTGTGCCACCTCGGGTTGCTTAGAGAGTGCCCATGGAGCTCTGCAAACTGAGACCAGGAACGTGGGGTGCTGAGTTTTGTTTCCCCAGGCAGAAGCCGTTTTCAGTACCAGGTAGGCCCTCCACCCTTAGGGGCAGGCTGGCAGAAGGATTTCCACGAATATCAAGATGCCGCACAGGGACAAGCTGCCACCTGTGCCAACTCGGGTTGCTTAGAGAGTGCCCATGGAGCGCTGCAAACTGAGACCAGGAACGTGGGGTGCTGAGTTTTGTTTCCCCAGGCAGAAGCCGTTGTCAGTGCCAGGTAGGCCCTTGGTCCTTAAGGGCAGGCAGCCTGCTGGATTTCCACGAATATCAAGATGCCGCCCAGGAACAAGCTGCCACCTGTGCCAACTCGGGCTGCTTTGTGAGTGTCCACGGAGCTCTGCAAACTGAGACCAGGAACGTGGGGTGCTGAGTTTTGTTTTCCCAGGCAGAAGCCGTTGTCAGTGCCAGGTAGGCCCTTGGTCCTTAACGGCACTCAGCCTGCTGGATTTCCACGAATATCAAGATGCCGCCCAGGGACAAGCTGCCACCTGTGCCAACTCGCGCGGCTGTGAGAGTGCCCATGGAGCTCTACAAACAGAAACCAGGAACATGGGGTGCTGAGTTTTATTTTCCCGGGCAGAAGCCTTTGTCAGTACCAGATAGGCCCTCGGCCCTTCGTTCTCGGCTGCCTGCTGCAGGGTTTCCACGAATATCAAGATGCCGCCCAGGGACAAGCTGCCACCTGTGCCAACTCGGGCTGCTTTGTGAGTGCCCACGGAGCTCTGCAAACTGAGACCAGGAACGTGGGGTGCTGATTGTTGTTTTCCCGGGCAGAAGACTTTGTCAATACCAGGCAGGCCCTTGTTCCTTAGGGGTAGGCTGCTCTCTGGATTTCCACGAATATCAAGATGCCGCCCAGGGACAAGCTGCCACCTGTGCCAACTCGGGCTGCTTTGAGTGTGCCCATGGAACTCTTAAATCAGAAACCAGGAACGTGGGTTGGTGGGTTTTGTTTCCCCGGGCAGAAGCATTTGCAGTACCAGATAGGCCCTCCGCCCTGCTTGGCCGGCAGCTGGCTGGATTTCCACGAATATCAAGATGCCCCTCAGGGACAAGCTGCTACCTGTGCCACCTCGGGCTGCTTTGAGAGTGCCCACAGAGCTCTGCAAACTTTGACCAGGAACGTGGGTTCGCGAATTTTGTTTCCCTGGGCAGAAGCCTTTGTCAGTACCCGGTCGACCCTTTGCCCTTCAGAGCCGTCTGCCTGCTGGATTTCCACGAATATCAAGATGCCGCCCAGGGACAAGCTGCCACCTGTGCCGAACTCGGGCTGCTTTGAGTGTGCCCATGGAGCTCTACAAACAGAAACCAGGAACATGGGGTGCTGAGTTTATTTTTCCCGGGCAGAAGCCTTTGTCAGTACCAGGTAGGCCCTCGGCCCTTCGTTCTCGGCTGCCTGCTGGATTTCCACGAATATCAAGATGCCACCCAGGGACAAACTGGCACCTGTGGCAACTCGGGCTGCTTTGAGAGAGCCCACGGAGCTCTGCAAACTGAGACCAGGAACATGGAATTCTGGGTGTTGTTTCCCACGGCAGGTTGCCTGCTGGATTTCCATGAATATCAAGATGCTGCCCAGGGACAAGCTGCCACCTGTGCCAACTCAGCCTTCTTTGAGGGTTCCCATGGATCTCTGCAAACTGAGACCAGGACCGAGGGGTACTTAGCTGTGTTTTCCCTGGGCAGAACCCTTTGTCAGTACCAGGTAGGCCCTCGGCCCGTCAGGGCCGGGTGCCTGCTGGATTTCCACGAATATCAAGATGCTGCCCAGGGACAAGCTGCCACCTGTGCCAACTCGGGCTGCTTTGAGAGTGCCCACGGAGCTCTGCAAACTGAGACCAGGAACATGAGTTTGTTGGTTTTATTTCCCCTGGCAGAAGCCTTTGTCAGTACCAGGTAGGCCCACGGCCCATTGGGGTAGGCTGGCAGCAGGATTTCCACGAATATCAAGATGCCGCCCAGGGACAAGCTGCCACCTGTGCCAACTCGGGTTGCTTAGAGAGTGCCCATGGAGCTCTGCAAACTGAGACCAGGAACGTGGGGTGCTGAGTTTTGTTTCCCCAGGCAGAAGCCATTGTCAGTGCCAGATAGGCCCTTGGCCCTTAAGGGCAGGCAGCCTGCTGGATTTCCACGAATATCAAGATGCCGCCCAGGGACAAGCTGCCACCTGTGCCACCTCGGGTTGCTTAGAGAGTGCCCATGGAGCTCTGCAAACTGAGCCCAGGAACGTGGGGTGCTGAGTTTTGTTTCCCCAGGCAGAAGCCGTTTTCAGTACCAGGTAGGCCCTCCACCCTTAGGGGCAGGCTGGCAGAAGGATTTCCACGAATATCAAGATGCCGCCCAGGGACAAGCTGCCACCTGTGCCAACTCGGGTTGCTTAGAGAATGCCCATGGAGCGCTGCAAACTGAGACCAGGAACGTGGGGTGCTGAGTTTTGTTTCCCCAGGCAGAAGCCGTTGTCAGTGCCAGGTAGGCCCTTGGTCCTTAAGGGCAGGCAGCCTGCTGGATTTCCACGAATATCAAGATGCCGCCCAGGAACAAGCTGCCACCTGTGCCAACTCGGGCTGCTTTGTGAGTGCCCACGGAGCTCTGCAAACTGAGACCAGGAACGTGGGGTGCTGACTTTTGTTTTCCCAGGCAGAAGCCGTTGTCAGTGCCAGGTAGGCCCTTGGTCCTTAACGGCACTCAGCCTGCTGGATTTCCACGAATATCAAGATGCCGCCCAGGGACAAGCTGCCACCTGTGCCAACTCGCGCGGCTTTGAGAGTGCCCATGGAGCTCTACAAACAGAAACCAGGAACATGGGGTGCTGAGTTTTATTTTCCCGGGCAGAAGCCTTTGTCAGTACCAGATAGGCCCTCGGCCCTTCGTTCTCGCCTGCCTGCTGCAGGGTTTCCACGAATATCAAGATGCCGCCCAGGGACAAGCTGCCACCTGTGCCAACTCGGGCTGCTTTGTGAGTGCCCACGGAGCTCTGCAAACTGAGACCAGGAACGTGGGGTGCTGATTGTTGTTTTCCCGGGCAGAAGACTTTGTCAGTACCAGGCAGGCCCTCGGCCCTTCGTTCTCGGCTCCCTGCTGGATTTCCACGAATATCAAGATGCCACCCAGGGACAAACTGGCACCTGTGGCAACTCGGGCTGCTTTGAGAGAGCCCACGGAGCTCTGCAAACTGAGACCAGGAACATGGGTTTCTGGGTTTTGTTTCCCACGGCAGGCTGCCTGCTGGATTTCCACGAATATCAAGATGCCGCCCAGGGACAAGCTGCCACCTGTGCCAACTCAGCCTTCTTTGAGAGTGCCCATGGATCTCTGCAAACTGAGACCAGGACCGAGGGGTACTTAGCTGTGTTTTCCCTGGGCAGAACCCTTTGTCAGTACCAGGTAGGCCCTCGGCCCGTCAGGGCCGGGTGCCTGCTGGATTTCCACGAATATCAAGATGCTGCCCAGGGACAAGCTGCCACCTGTGCCAACTCGGGCTGCTTTGAGAGTGCCCACGGAGCTCTGCAAACTGAGACCAGGAACATGAGTTTGTTGGTTTTATTTCCCCTGGCAGAAGCCTTTGTCAGTACCAGGTAGGCCCACGGCCCTTTGGGGTAGGCTGGCAGCAGGATTTCCACGAATATCAAGATGCCGCCCAGGGACAAGCTGCCACCTGTGCCAACTCGGGTTGCTTAGAGAGTGCCCATGGAGCTCTGCAAACTGAGACCAGGAACGTGGGGTGCTGAGTTTTGTTTCCCCAGGCAGAAGCCATTGTCAGTACCAGGTAGGCCCTCCACCCTTAGGGGCAGGCTGGCAGAAGGATTTCCACGAATATCAAGATGCCGCCCAGGGACAAGCTGCCACCTGTGCCAACTCGGGTTGCTTAGAGAGTGCCCATGGAGCGCTGCAAACTGAGACCAGGAACGTGGGGTGTTGAGTTTTGTTTCCCCAGGCAGAAGCCGTTGTCAGTGCCAGGTAGGCCCTTGGTCCTTAAGGGCAGGCAGCCTGCTGGATTTCCACGAATATCAAGATGCCGCCCAGGAACAAGCTGCCACCTGTGCCAACTCGGGCTGCTTTGAGAGTGCCCACGGAGCTTTGCAAACTGAGACCAGGAACGTGGGATGCTGAGTTTTGTTTTCCCGGGCAGAAGCCTTTGTCAGTACCAGATAGGCCCTCGGCCCTTCGTTCTCGCCTGCCTGCTGCAGGGTTTCCACGAATATCAAGATGCCGCCCAGGGACAAGCTGCCACCTGTGCCAACTCGGGCTGCTTTGTGAGTGCCCACGGAGCTCTGCAAACTGAGACCAGGAACGTGGGGTGCTGATTGTTGTTTTCCCGGGCAGAAGACTTTGTCAGTACCAGGCAGGCCCTTGTTCCTTAGGGGTAGGCTGCTCTCTGGATTTCCACGGATATCAAGATGCCGCCCAGGGACAAGCTGCCACCTGTGCCAACTCGGGCTGCTTTGAGTGTGCCCATGGAACTCTTAAATCAGAAACCAGGAACGTGGGTTGGTGGGTTTTGTTTCCCCGGGCAGAAGCATTTGCAGTACCAGATAGGCCCTCGGCCCTGCTTGGCCGGCAGCCAGCTGGATTTCCACGAATATCAAGATGCCGCCCAGGGACAAGCTGCTACCTGTGCCAACTCGGGCTGCTTTGAGTGTGCCCACGGAGCTCTGCAAACTTTGACCAGGAACGTGGGTTCGCGAATTTTGTTTCCCTGGGCAAAAGCCTTTGTCAGTACCCGTTCGACCCTTTGCCCTTCAGGGCCGTCTGCCTGCTGGATTTCCACGAATATCAAGATGCCGCCCAGGGACAAGCTGCCACCTGTGCCGAACTCGGGCTGCTTTGAGTGTGCCCATGGAGCTCTACAAACAGAAACCAGGAACATGGGGTGCTGAGTTTATTTTTCCCGGGCAGAAGCCTTTGTCAGTACCAGGTAGGCCCTCGGCCCTTCGTTCTCGGCTGCCTGCTGGATTTCCACGAATATCAAGATGCCACCCAGGGACAAACTGGCACCTGTGGCAACTCGGGCTGCTTTGAGAGAGCCCACGGAGCTCTGCAAACTGAGACCAGGAACATGGGTTTCTGGGTTTTGTTTCCCACGGCAGGCTGCCTGCTGGATTTCCACGAATATCAAGATGCCTTTCAGGGACAAGCTGCCACCTGTGCCAACTCAGCCTTCTTTGAGAGTGCCCATGGAGCGCTGCAAACTGAGACCAGGAACGTGGGGTGTTGAGTTTTGTTTCCCCAGGCAGAAGCCGTTGTCAGTGCCAGGTAGGCCCTTGGTCCTTAAGGGCAGGCAGCCTGCTGGATTTCCACGAATATCAAGATGCTGCCCAGGGACAAGCTGCCACCTGTGCCAACTTGGGCTGCTTTGAGAGTGCCCACGGAGCTCTGCAAACTGAGACCAGGAACATGAGTTTGTTGGTTTTATTTCCCCTGGCAGAAGCCTTTGTCAGTACCAGGTAGGCCCACGGCCCATTGGGGTAGGCTGGCAGCAGGATTTCCACGAATATCAAGATGCCGCCCAGGGACAAGCTGCCACCTGTGCCAACTCGGGTTGCTTAGAGAGTGCCCATGGAGCTCTGCAAACTGAGACCAGGAACGTGGGGTGCTGAGTTTTGTTTCCCCAGGCAGAAGCCGTTGTCAGTGCCAGATAGGCCCTTGGCCCTTAAGGGCAGGCAGCCTGCTGGATTTCCACGAATATCAAGATGCCGCCCAGGGACAAGCTGCCACCTGTGCCAACTCGCGCGGCTTTGAGAGTCCCCAAGGAGCACTGCAAACTGAGACCATTAACCGCGGTGGTGGGTTTTATTTCTCCGGGCAGAAGCCTTTGTCAGTACCAGTTAGGCGCTAGTTCCTTAGGGTTAGGCTGCTGTCTGGATTTCCACGAATATCAAGATGCCGCCCAGGGACAAGCTGCCCACTGTGCCAACTTGGGCTGCTTTGAGAGTGCCCATGGAGCTCTAAAAACTGAGACTAGGAATGTGAGGTCGTTAATTTTGTTTTCCTGGGCAGAAGCCTTTGTCAGTACCAGGTAGGCCCTCGGCCCTTAGGGGCAGGTGGGCAGCAGGATTTCCACGAATATCAAGATGCCACCCAGGGACAAGCTGCCACCTGTGCCAACTCGGGCTGCTTTGAGAGTGCCCACGGAACTCTGCAAACTGAGACCAGGAACGTGGGGTGCTGGGTTTTGTTTCCCCGGGCAGAAGCATTTGCAGTACCAGGTAGGCCCTTGGTCCTTAAGGGTAGGCTGCCTTCTTGATTTCCACGAATATCAAGATGTAGCCCAGGGACAAGCTGCCTCCTGTGCTAACTTGGGCTGCTTTGAGAGTTCCCATGAGGCTCTGCAAACTGAGATCAGGAACGCCGGGTAGTGGGTTTTGTTTTGCTGGGCAGAAGCCGTTGTCTGTACCAGGGAGGCCCTCGGCCCTCAGGGGTCGGCTGCCGGCTGGATTTCCACGAATATCAAGATGCTGCCCAGGGACAAGCTTCCCACTGTTCCAACTTGGGCTGCTTTGAGAGTGCCCATGGAGCTCTGGAAACTGAGACCAGGAATGTGGGGTTCTGAGTTTTGTTCCCCTGGGCAGAAGCATTTGCTGTGCCAGGTGGGCCCTTGGCCTTCGGGGCCGGCTGCTTGCTGGATTTCCACGAGTCTGAAGATGCAGCCAAGGAACAAGCTGCCACCTGTGCAAACTCGGGCTGCTTTGAGAGTGCCCATGGAGCTCTGCAAACTGAGACCAGGAATGTGGGGTGCTGAGCTTTGTTTCCCCGGGCAGAAGCCTTTGTCTGTAGTAGGCAGGCCTTCGGCCCTTTGGGGCCGGCAGCCTGCTGGATTTCCACGAATATCAAGATGCCGCCCAGGGACAAGCTGCCACCTGTGCAACTCACGCTGCTTTGAGAGTGCCCATGGAGCTCTGCAACCTGAGACCAGGAACGTGGGGTGCTGAGTTTTTTTTCCTAGGCAGAAGCCTTTGTCAGTACCAGAAAGGCCCTTGCTCCTTAGGGGCAGGCTGGTAGCATGATTTCCACGAATATCAAGATGCCGCCCAGGGACAAGCTGCCACCTGTGCCAACTCGGGCTGCTTAGAGAGTGCCCATGGAGCTCGGCAAACTGAGACCAGGAACGTGGGGTGGTGAGTTTTGTTTCCCCGGGCAGAAGCATTTGCAGTACCAGGTAGGCCCGTGGCCCATAATTGCAGGTAGACTGCTGGATTTCCATGAATATCAAGATTTTCCATGAATATCAAGATGCCGTCCAGGGACAAGCTGCCACCTGTGCCAACTTGGGCTGCTTTGAGAGTGCCCATGGAGCTCTGCAAACTGAGACCAGGAACGTGGGCTGGTGAGTTTTGTTTTCCGGGGCAGAAGCCTTTGTCAGTACCAGATAGTCCGACGGCCCTTAGGAGCCAGCTGGTGGCTGGATTTCCGCGACTATCAAGATGCCACCCAGGGACAAGTTGCCACCTGTGCCAACTTGGTCTGCGTTGAGTGTGCCCATGGAGCTCTGCAAACTGAGACCAGGGACATGGTGTGGTGAGTTTAATTTTCCGGGGCAGAAGCCTTTGTCAGTACCAGGTAGGGCCTCGGACCTCCGGGGCCGGCTGCTTGCTGGATTTCCACGAATCTGAAGATGCCGCCAAGGGACAAGCTGCCACCTGTGGCAACTCACGCTGCTTTGAGAGTGCCCATGGAGCTCTGCAAACTGAGACCAGGAACGTGGGGTGCTGAGTTTTGTTTTCCCGGGCAGAAGCCTTTGTCTGCCCAAAGGCAGAAGCCTTTGGGGCCGGCAGCCTGCTGGATTTCCACGAATATCAAGATGCCGCCCAGAGACAAGCTGCCACCTGTGCAACTCACGCTGCTTTGAGAGTGCCCATGGAGCTCTGCAAACTGAGACCAGGAACGTGGGGTGGTGAGTGTTGTTTCCCCGGGCAGAAGCATTTGCAGTACCAGGTAGGCCCGTGGCCCATAATTGCAGGCAGCCTGCTGGATTTCCACGTATATCAAGATGCCGTCCAGGGACAAGCTGCCACCTATGCCAACTTGGGCAGCTTTGAGAGTGCCCACGGAGCTCTGCAAACTGAGACCAGGAACGTGGGTTGGTGGGTTTTGTTTTCCTCGGCAGAAGCCTTTGTCAGTGCCAGGCAGGCCCTCCGCCCTTAGGGGCAGGCTGGCACCAGGATTTCTACGAATATCAAGATGCCACCCAGGGACAAGCTGGCACCTGTGGCAACTCGGGCTGCTTAGAGAGTGCCCACGGAGCTCTGCAAACTGAGACCAGGAACGTGGGTTGGTGGGTTTTGTTTTCCTCGGCAGAAGCCTTTGTCCGTGCCAGGCAGGCCCTCCGCCCTTAGGGGCAGGCTGGCACCAGGATTTCTACGAATATCAAGATGCCGCCGAGGGACAAGCTGCCACCTGTGCCAACTCGGGGTGCTTTGAGAGTGCCCATGGAGCTCTGCAAACTGAGACCAGGAACGTGGGGTGCTGAGTTTTGTTTCCCCAGGCAGAAGCCTTTGTCAGTACCAGGTATGCCCTCCACCCTTGGGGGCAGGCTGGCTGCAGGATTTCCATGAATATCAAGATGCCGCCCAGGGACAAGCTGCCACCTGTGCCACCTCGGGTTGCTTAGAGAGTGCCCATGGAGCTCTGCAAACTGAGACCAGGAACGTGGGGTGGTGGGTTTTGTTTTCCCGGGCAGAAGCATTTGTCAGTACCAGGTAGGCCCTCGGCCCTTAGGGGCAGGCTGGAAGCCAGAGTTCTACGAATATCAAGATGTTGCCCAGGGACAAGCTGCAACCTGTGCCAACTCGGGCTGCTTTGAGAGTGCCCATGGAACTCTTAAATCTGAAATCAGGAACGTGGGGTTGTGGGTTTTGTTTCCCCGGGCAGAAGCATTTGCAGAACCAGGTAGGCCCTCGGCCCTGCTTGTCCGGCAGCCTGCTGGATTTCCACGAATATCAAGATGCCGCCCAGGGACAAGCTGCCCACTGTGCCAACTCGGGCTGCTTTGAGAGTGCCCACGGAGCTCTGCAAACTGAGACAAGGAACATGAGTTTGTATGTTTTATTTCCCCGGGCAGAAGATTTGTCAGTACCAGGTAGGCCCTCGGCCCTTTGGGGTAGGCTGGCAGCAGGATTTCCACGAATATCAAGATGCCGCACAGGGACAAGCTGCAACCTGTGCCAACTCGGGTTGCTTAGAGAGTGCCCATGGAGCTCTGCAAACTCAGACCAGGAACGTGGGGTGCTGAGTTTTGTTTCCCCAGGCAGAAGCCGTTGTCAGTGCCAGGTAGGCCCTTGGTCCTTAACGGCACTCAGCCTGCTGGATTTCCACGAATATCAAGATGCCGCCCAAGGGCAAGCTGCTACCTGTGCCAACTCGGGCTGCTTTGAGAGTGCCCATGGAGCTCTGCAAACTGAGACCAGGAACGTGGGGTGCTGAGTTTTTTTTCCTAGGCAGAAGCCTTTGTCAGTACCAGAAAGGCCCTTGCTCCTTAGGGGCAGGCTGGTAGCATGACTTCCACGAATATCAAGATGCCGCCCAGGGACAAGCTGCCACCTGTGCCAACTCGGGCTGCTTTGAGAGTGCCCATGGAGCTCTGCAAACTGAGACCAGGAACGTGGGGTGGTGAGTTTTGTTTCCCCGGGCAGAAGCATTTGCAGTACCAGGTCGGCCCGTGGCCCATAATTGCAGGTAGACTGCTGGATTTCCATGAATATCAAGATGTAGCCCAGGGACAAGCTGCCACCTGTGCCAACTTGGGCTGCTTTGAGAGTGCCCATGGAGCTCTGCAAACTGAGACCAGGAACGTGGGCTGGTGAGTTTCGTTTTCCGGGGCAGAAGCCTTTGTCAGTACCAGATAGTCCGACGGCCCTTAGGAGCCAGCTGGTGGCTGGATTTCCGCGACTATCAAGATGCCACCCAGGGACAAGTTGCCACCTGTGCCAACTTGGTCTGCGTTGAGTGTGCCCATGGAGCTCTGCAAACTGAGACCAGGGACGTGGTGTGGTGAGTTTAATTTTCCGGGGCAGAAGCCTTTGTCAGTACCAGGTAGGGCCTCGGACCTCCGGGGCCGGCTGGCTGCTGGATTTCCACGAATATCAAGATGCCGTCCAGGGACAAGCTGCCACCTGTGCCAACTCGGGCTGCTTTGAGAGTGCCCATGGAGCTCTGCAAACTGAGACCAGGAACGTGGGGTGGTGGGTTTTATTTCCCCGGACAGAAGCATTTGTCAGTACCAGGAAGTCCCTTAGCCCTTAGGGGCCAGCAGCTCGCTGGATTTCCGCGAATATCAAGATGCCGCCCAGGGACAAGCTGCCACCTGTGCCAACTCGCGCTGCTTTGAGAGTCCCCAAGGAGCACTGCAAACTGAGACCATTAACCGCGGTGGTGGGTTTTATTTCTCCGGGCAAAAGCCTTTGTCAGTACCAATTAGATCCTAGTTCCTTAGGGGTAGGCTGCTGTCTGGATTTCCACGAATATCAAAATGCATCCCAGGGACAAGCTGCCACCTGTGCCAACTCACGCTGCTTTGAGAGTGCTCATGGAGATCTGCAAACTGAAACGAGGAACGTGGGCTGGTGGGTTTTGCATTCCCGGGCAGAAGCCTTTGTTAGTCCCAGGTAGGCCCTCAGCCCTCCGGGGCCGGCTGGCTGCAGGATTTCCACGAATTTCAAGATGCCGCCCAGGGACAAGCTGCCACCTGTGTCAGCTCGGGCTGCTTTGAGAGTGCCCATGGAGCTCTGCAAACTGAGACCTAGATCGTGGTGTTGCGGGTTTAGTTTCCCTGGGCAGAAGCGTTTGTCAGTACCAGGCAGGCCCTTGCCCTAAGGAGCCTGCTGCCGTCTGGATTTCCACGAATATCAAGATGCCGCCCAGGGACAAGCTGCCACCTGTGCCACCTCGGGTTGCTTAGAGAGTGCCCATGGAGCTCTGCAAACTGAGACCAGGAACGTGGGGTGGTGGGTTTTGTTTTCCCGGGCAGAAGCATTTGTCAGTACCAGGTAGGCCCTCGGCCCTTAGGGGCAGGCTGGAAGCCAGATTTCTACGAATATCAAGATGTTGCCCAGGGACAAGCTGCAACCTGTGCCAACTCGGGCTGCTTTGAGTGTGCCCATGGAACTCTTAAATCTGAAATAAGGAACGTGGGGTTGTGGGTTTTGTTTCCCCAGGCAGAAGCATTTGTCAGTACCAGGTAGGCCCTCGGCCCTGCTTGTCCGGCAGCCTGCTGGATTTCCACGAATATCAAGATGCCGCCCAGGGACAAGCTGCCCACTGTGCCAACTCGGGCTGCTTTGAGAGTGCCCACGGAGCTCTGCAAACTGAGACCAGGAACATGAGTTTGTATGTTTTATTTCCCCGGGCAGAAGCCTTTGTCAGTACCAGGTAGGCCCTCGGCCCTTTGGGGTAGGCTGGCAGCAGGATTTCCACGAATATCAAGATGCCGCCCAGGGACAAGCTGCCACCTGTGCCAACTCGGGTTGCTTAGAGAGTGCCCATGGAGCTCTGCAAACTCAGACCAGGAACGTGGGGTGCTGAGTTTTGTTTCCCCAGGCAGAAGCCGTTGTCAGTGCCAGGTAGGCCCTTGGTCCTTAACGGCACTCAGCCTGCTGGATTTCCACGAATATCAAGATGCCGCCCAAGGGCAAGCTGCTACCTGTGCCAACTCGGGCTGCTTTGAGAGTGCCCATGGAGCTCTACAAACTGAGACCAGGAACATGGGGTGCTGAGTTTTATTTTCCCGGGCAGAAGCATTTGCAGTACCAGATAGGCCCTCGGCCCTTTGTTCTCGGCTGCCTGCTGCAGGATTTCCACGAATATCAAGATGCCGCCAAGGGACAAGCTGCCACCTGTGCCAACTCGGGCTGCTTTGAGAGTGCCCATGGAGCTCTGCAAACTGAGACCAGGAATGTGGGGTGGTGGGTTTTGTTTCCGCGGGCAGAAGCCTTTGTCAGTACCAGGTAGGCCCTCCACCCTTAGGGGCAGGCTGGCAGCCAGATTTCTACGAATATCAAGATGTTGCCCAGGGACAAGCTGCAACCTGTGCCAACTTGGGCTGCTTTGAGTGTGCCCATGGAACTCTTAAATCTGAAACCAGGAACATGGGGTGGTGGGTTTTGTATCCCCGGGCAGAAGCATTTGCAGTACCAGATAGGCCCTCGGCCCTGCTTGGCCGGCAGCCTGCTGGATTTCCACGAATATCAAGATGCAGCCCAGGGACCAGCTGCCACATGTGCCAACTCGGGGTGCTTTGAGAGTGCCCATGGAGGTCTGGAAACTGAGACCAGGACCGTGGGGTGCTTAGTTTTGTTTTCCCTGGGCAGAAGCCTTTGTCACTATCAGGTAAGCCCTTGGCCCTTCGGGGCCAGGTGGCCGCTGGATTTCCACGAATATCAAGATGCTGCCCAGGGAAAAGCTGCCACCTGTGCCAACTCGGGCTGCTTTGAGAGTGCCCACGGAGCTCTGCAAATTGAGACCAGGAACGTGCAGTGGTGGGTTTTGTTTTCCCTGGGCAGAAGCCTTTGTCAGTACCAGGTAGGCCCTCGGCCCTTAGGGGCAGGCTGCTGGCTGGATTTCCACGAATATCAAGATGCCGCCCAGGGACAAGCTGCCACCTGTGCCAACTCGGGCTACTTTGAGAGTGCTCATGGAGCTCTGCAAACTGAGATCAGGAACGTTGGTTGGTGAATTTTGTTTCCCCAGGCAGAAGCCTTTGTCAGTACCGGGTAAGCCCTTGGCCCTTAGGGGCAGGGTGGCCCCAGGATTTCCACGAATATCAAGATGCTGCCCAGGGACAAGCTGCCACCTGTGCCAACTCGGGCTGCTTTGAGAGTGGCCACGGAGCTCTGCAAACTGAGACCAGGAACCTGGGTTTCTCGGTTTTGTTTCCCAGGTCAGGCTGCTCTCTGGATTTCCATGAATATCAAGATGCTGCCCAGGGTCAAGCTGCCACCTGTGCCAATTCGGGCTACTTTGAGAGTGCCTATGGAGCTCTGCAAACTGAGATCGGGAATGTGGGTTCGCGAATTTTGTTTCCCTGGGCAGAAGCCTTTGTCAGTACCCGGTCGACCCTTTGCCCTTCGGGGCCGTCTGCCTGCTGGATTTCCACGAATATCAAGATGCCGCCCAGGGACAAGCTGCCACCTGTGCCAACTCGGGCTGCTCTGACTGTGCCTGTGGATACAACACTCTGTTTGACTCTTAAGGGTCTAATTACAAACTGTGTTTCATAAATTATGAGTGTGTTAAATGAATGTGTTCTAGGAGTGTGGGATCCTTGAAATACTATAATTTTTGATTTTCCTATGGTTGGAAGAATATTTTACAAGCATAATGGGAATAGTCTTTATTTTGGTACTTTTTCTTCTAGAAAGTATACCATAAGTGTTTTCTAATATTAAATGACAGAGCAGCCCATTGATCCTTTGCTGGATATTTTTCCTATTGTTCAAAAATAACAGAAAAAGGCTCTTGCAAAGATAAGGGGAAAAAATTGCTTTAAAAAGTATTTCATTACAGCTTTTAAAGGCAATTAAAGTGCACCCGTTGCTGATGGGAAGCCGATAACTGGTTAAACATGTATTCACTTGGTACGTCTCTCTAAAGAAATACTCTAACATCAAGCAATTAATCCCTTCCATCATAGTTTTAGCCTCTTTCCTTTTTTAAATGTCAATGAAAAACATCATGAAGAACTCCATATGTATCTCTCCGATTCATCTTACATACAAAGCAACTATTTTTCCACCGGTTTGCTTGATGGTCTGCTTACTGCATTCAGCATTTTTTGGCATGCTTTTTTGCTTCTTTCTGCTGTCAATACTGGCCAATACATGCCATCTGCCAATGGTAGGATTTCTCTCACCTAAGCATATGGATTGAATCTTTAAGATCACTTTCGATAAAATGGACAAAAAAGGAGTTGTTTGATTCCACCTAACATTGAGTCTCTTGGTAAAGGTCACCTGGAGAAAAGTTTTTGCTGCTAGAATTCAACTCATGGATTGAAATATTTGAGAAGACTGATAGGCACTGGAGCATGGAGACACCTTCAGCCTCTGTGGATATAAAGCCCAGATTAAAATGATCAATTCTCTCAACTTGATGGACTGTACTGAGCAGAATTCTGACTAGAATCTCTTTCACACATAGAACACCCTGTTCAAGACACATGGTAAGATGAAGCTCACCTCCGGTTCCCTGCAGGTATTTGTATTTCTAATGAGTCTTTGGGATGCCTAGATGATTTTCAGATGTCTAAATTGAGACAAAGCCCACGACTTTCTCAAGACCTGGAACCACCTCCCTAGAAGCTGCAAAACACACAATGCCGCACTTGTGTCAAATTTGCCAAAGCAAGGACTAGAGCAAGAACTGGATGCAAAATACTTACACAGAGATGATAGTTTTTAAGATATTCATCAGATATTCTTCACATGGGAAGAGTCTTTGAACTCTTCTCTGATAGAACCCCAAAACTAAATGTTTTTTTTTTTTTTCATTGAGCACTCTTCTTGCTGCAATTCTTCAACTTGGCATGGCTTAATTCAATAGCATCCAAGTCAGAGAAAAATTGGTAAAGGCAGATAGGAAAGAAAATTAGAAATTCGTTACTCAGAGTGTGAGTAGGAAGACAGGGAGCCATTCAAAAGAATAAGCAAACGAAATAGGAGCAGTGAAAATGAGACACATCCTGCATCTTTCCGGCGGGGAAGATGGATTATTTAATTAGTGACAAAATTAGAAGAGCCTGAACATTTGCTGTCCCACAACAGGAACAGAATAACCATTGGGCACGCACATAATAGCCAAAGAAACATAACAAAGAGAAGGAAATACAGAGAATAGGAAAAAGAAGTAAGACGCTTTTTTCAATCATTGAAATTCAGGAGGTGTATCTTTCTAATACACTTTTTTATACAGTAAAAGAGTAGTTATATACAGTCGGGTAAATTGCAGCTATGTATCATTTTTAGACAGGAAATGTTTTCCAAAAAACATGTACCAGATTATACCACAAGTTTCTGACTGCCAAAGAAGAAAGTACAAAACAGCAAACACTTGGGTAAAGTCCCAGGAACCAGAGATCAAGATCTACACCGATATAAGGAGAGCGGTGAGTTTTTCAAGAAGCAAAAGCGAATGCAGCTGACTATGCTTGTGGATGAAAAGCAGCTGGATTTTTTGCAATTCCATTAGGAGCGCACAAAAGCGCGGTGCTCGATTGCCTCATGCTTCGCATGCTGTGAGCTGCACAGAAATTAAGCTGAGCAAGGTTCTTCAGCTTTGCCCTTTTTCAGCAGCTGCTACACACTGACGGACTGGAATATCTCTCGAGATCTTTTCCTTTCTCAAGAATGTATTGTTGCTGTGTCTTGACCGCACAAGGATAAGTATGAAGAGATCACAGCCATCTCGAAATAAATTCGCCGCTTTATTAAAAAGATAAATGCTTCAACAATGCGCAGCCACGACAAAAATCAGGGCCAAGAGTGGGAGACGTGTGCTGTGCTGGCACCCAATTTCTGTCGGCGAAAAGTCATGGAGAAGCTTTTGGCTAGGATGCAGACGACGAGAGAGGCAGAAGCCGGAGGTACGGGGCTGTCCGGAGCGAAGCGCCGCTGGCGGGCGTCTTTCGCCCGAAGCACCGCACGGGGACGCACCGCAACCGGCACAAGCAGCAGTGCGCGAAGAAGCGGCTCTTTCGCCTTCGGTAGACGGAGAGCCGGCAGCTTGCAGCAGGTGAAGAAGCAAGCCGCACAACAGCAGCATTGTGTGCGCAGCTGTCGAACTGCTGCGGGATGGTGGTTTGCTACTCGTATGCCTTTGAAAATCACGTTAGCATGCGAATGGAAGAAGTTTTTGGACAACTTTGCAATGCAACTTGCTAGTGCTTCTGCAACACTCCGTGGAAACTCTTGACGGTCTCTTTGCTCTGCGAGATGCAAAGAACTGGGTGAACTCGTCAAGCAAGATCGGAAGATGTTTGCAGTGCTGGCGCACTTTCTCGGCGAGAAGTCATGGAGAAGCTTTTGGCTGGGATGCAGACGACGAGAGAGACAGAAACCAAAAGTACGGAGCTGTCGGGAGCGAAGTGCCACTCGCGGGCGTCTTTCGCCCGAAGCAGCGCTCCGGAGCGCACCGCCACCGGCACCACCAGCAGTGCGCGAAGAAGCGGCTCTTTCGCCTTCGGTAGACGGAGAGCCGGCAGCTTGCAGGAGGTGAAGAAGCAAGCCGCACGACACCAGCATTGTGCTCGCAGCTTACGAACTGCTGCGGGATGGTGGATTGCCACTCGCATGCCTTTGAAAATCACGTTAGCATGCGAATGGAAGAAGTTTTTGGACAACTTTGCAATGCAACTTGCTAGTGCTCCTGCAACGCTCCGTGGAAACTCTTGCGGGTCTCTTTGCGCTGCGAGATGCAAAGAACTGGGTGAACTCGTCAAGCAAGATCGGAAGATGTTTGCTGTGCTGGCACACTTTCTCTCTCGGCGAGAAGTCATGGAGAAGCTTTTGGCTAGGATGCAGACGACGAGAGAGGCAGAAGCCAAAAGTACGGAGCTGTCCGGAGCGAAGTACCACTCGCAGGCGTCTTCGCCCGAAGCAGCGCTCCGGAGCGCACCGCCAACGGCACCACCAGCAGTGCGCGAAGAAGCGGCTCTTTCGCCTTCGCTAGACGGAGAGCCGGCAGCTTGCAGCAGGTGAAGAAACAAGCCGCACAACAGCAGCATTGTGTGCGCATCTCTCGAACTGCTGCGGGATGGTGGATTGCCACTCGTATGCCTTTTTAAAATCACGTTAGCATGCGAATGGAAGAAGTTTTTGGACAACTTTGCAATGCATCTTGCTAGTGCTTCTGCAACACTCCGTGGAAACTCTTGCGGGTCTCTTTGCTCTGCGAGATGCAAAGAACTGGGTGAACTCGTCAAGCAAGATCGGAAGATGTTTGCAGTGCTGGCACACTTTCTCTCTCGACGAGAAGTCATGGAGAAGCTTTTGGCAAGGATGCAGAAGACGAGAGAGGCAGAAGACGGAGGTACGGAGCAGTCCGGAGCAAAGTGCCGCTCACGGTCGTCTTTCGTCCGAAGCAGCGCTCCGGAGCGCACCGCCACCGGCACAAGCAGCAGTGCGCGAAGAAGCGGCTCTTTCGCCTTCGCTAGACGGAGAGCCGGCAGCTTGCAGCAGGTGAAGAAGCAAGCCGCACGACACCAGCATTGTGCTCGCAGCTTACGAACTGCTGCGGGATGGTGCATTGCCACTCGCATGCCTTTGAAAATCACGTTAGCATGCGAATGGAAGAAGTTTTTGGACAACTTTGCAATGCATCTTGCTAGTGCTCCTGCACCACTCCGTGGAAACTCTTGCGGGTCTCTTTGCCCGGCGAGATGCAAAGAACTGGGTGAACTCGTCAAGCAAGATCGGAAGATGTTTGCAGTGCTGGCACACTTTCTCTCTCGGCGAGAAGTCATGGAGAAGCTTTTGGCTAGGATGCAGACGACGAGAGAGGCAGAAGACGGAGGTACGGAGCTGTCCGGAGCAAAGTGCCGCTGGCCGGCGTCTTTCGCACGAAGCAGTGCTCCGGAGCGCACCGCCACCGGCACAAGCAGCAGTGCGCGAAGAAGCGGCTGTTTCGCTTTCGGTAAACGGAGAGCCGGCAGCTTGCAGGAGGTGAAGAAGCAAGCCGCACGACACCAGCTTACCGGCATTGTGTGCGCAGCTGTCGAACTGATGCGGGATAGTGGTTTGCTACTCGTATGCCTTTTTAAAATCACGTTAGCATGCGAATGGAAGAAGTTTTTGGACAACTTTGCAATGCATCTTGCTAGTGCTCCTGCAACACTCCGTGGAAACTCTTGCGGGTCTCTTTGCGCTGCGAGATGCAAAGAACTGGGTGAACTCTTCAAGCAAGATCGGAAGATGTTTGCTGTGCTGGCACACTTTCTCTCTCGGCGACAAGTCATGGAGAAGCTTTTGGCTAGGATGCAGACGACGAGAGAGGCAGAAGCCAAAAGTACGGAGCTGTCCGGAGCGAAGTACCACTCGCAGGCGTCTTCGCCCGAAGCAGCGCTCCGGAGCCCACCGCCACCGGCACCACCAGCAGTGCGCGAAGAAGCGGCTCTTTCGCCTTCGCTAGACGGAGAGCCGGCAGCTTGCAGGAGGTGAAGAAACAAGCCGCACAACAGCAGCATTGTGTGCGCATCTCTCGAACTGCTGCGGGATGGTGGATTGCCACTCGTATGCCTTTTTAAAATCACGTTAGCATGCGAATGGAAGAAGTTTTTGGACAACTTTGCAATGCATCTTGCTAGTGCTTCTGCAACACTCCGTGGAAACTCTTGCGGGTCTCTTTGCGCTGCGAGATGCAAAGAACTGGGTGAACTCGTCAAGCAAGATCGGAAGATGTTTGCAGTGCTGGCACACTTTCTCTCTCGGCGAGAAGTCATGGAGAAGCTTTTGGCTAGGATGCAGACGACGAGAGAGGCAGAAGACGGAGGTACGGAACTGTCCGGAGCAAAGTGCCTCTCGCGGGCGTCTTTCGCCCGAAGCAGCGCTCCGGAGCGCACCGCCACCGGCACAAGCAGCAGTGCGCGAAGAAGCGGCTCTTTCGCCTTCGCTAGACGGAGAGCCGGCAGCTTGCAGGAGGTGAAGAAGCAAGCCGCACGACACCAGCATTGTGCTCGCAGCTTACGAACTGCTGCGGGATGGTGGATTGCCACTCGTATGCCTTTGAAAATCACGTTAGCATGCGAATGGAAGAAGTTTTTGGACAACTTTGCAATGCATCTTGCTAGTGCTCCTGCACCACTCCGTGGAAACTCTTGCGGGTCTCTTTGCCCGGCGAGATGCAAAGAACTGGGTGAACTCGTCAAGCAAGATCGGAAGATGTTTGCAGTGCTGGCACACTTTCTCTCTCGGCGAGAAGTCATGGAGAAGCTTTTGGCTAGGATGCAGACGACGAGAGAGGCAGAAGCCGGAGGTACGGAACTGTCCGGAGCAAAGTGCCGCTGGCCGGCGTCTTTCGCACGAAGCAGCGCTCCGGAGCGCACCGTAACCGGCACAAGCAGCAGTGCGCGAAGAAGCGGCTGTTTCGCTTTCGGTAAACGGAGAGCCGGCAGCTTGCCGCAGGTGAAGAAGCAAGCCGCACAACAGCAGCATTGTGTGCGCAGCTCTCCAACTGCTGCGGGATGGTGGATTGCCACTCGTATGCCTTTGAAAATCACGTTAGCATGCGAATGGAAGAAGTTTTCGGACAACTTTGCAATGCATCTTGCTAGTGCTCCTGCACCACTCCGTGGAAACTCTTGCGGGACTCTTTGCGCTGCGAGATGCAAAGAACTGGGTGAACTCGTCAAGCAAGATCGGAAGATGTTTGCAGTGCTGGCACACTTTCTCTCTCGGCGAGAAGTCATGGAGAAGCTTTTGGGTAGGATGCAGATGACGAGAGAGGCAGAAGCCGGAGGTATGGAGCTGTCCGGAGCGAAGTGCCGCTCCCGGCCGTCTTTCGCCCGAAGCAGCGCTCCGGAGCGCAGCGCCACCGGCAAAAGCAGCAGTGCGAGAAGAAGCGGCTCTTTCGCCTTCGGTAGACAAAGAGCCGGCAGCTTGCAGGAGTTGAAGAAGCAAGCAACACAACACAAGCCCCTTGGAGCTCGCTGGTAGCTAGATTTCCACGTATATAAAGTTGCCACCCAGGGACAGGTCGCCACCAATGCCATCTCGGGCTGCTGTGAGAGTGCCCAGGGAGCTCTGCAAACTGACACCAGGAACGTGGGGTGGTGGGTTTTATTTCCCCGGACAGAAGCATTTGTCATTACCAGGAAGTCCCTTGGCCCTTAGGGGCCAGCAGCACGCTGGATTTCCACGAATATCAAGATGCCGCCCAGGGACAAGCTGCCACCTGTGCCAACTCGCGCTGCATTGAGAGTCCCCAAGGAGCTCTGCAAACTCAGACCATTAACCGCCGTGGTGGGTTTTATTTCTCCGGGCAGAAGCCTTTGTCAGTACCAGTTAGGCCCTTTTTCCTTAGGGGTAGGCTGCTGTCTGGATTTCCACGAATATCAAAATGCATCCCCGGGACAAGCTGCCACCTGTGCCAACTCGGGCGGCTTTGAGTGTGCTCATGGAGCTCTTCAAACTGAGACCAGGAACGTGGGCTGGTGGGTTTTGCATTCCCGGGCAGAAGCCTTTGCCAGTACCAGGTAGGCCCTCGGCCCTCCGGGGCCGGCTGGCTGCAGGATTTCCACGAATTTCAAGATGCCACCCAGGGACAAGCTGCCCCCTCTGTCAGCTCGGGCTTCTTTGAGAGTGCCCATGGAGCTCTACACACTGAGACTAGGAACGTGAGGTCGTGAATTTTGTTTTCCCGGGCAGAAGCCTTTGTCAGTACCAGGTAGGCCCTCGGCCCTTAGGGGCAGGTGGGCAGCAGGATTTCCACGAATATCAAGATGCCACCCAGGGACAAGCTGCCACCTGTGCCAACTCGCGCTGCTTTGAGAGTGCCCACGGAACTCTGCAAACTGAGACCAGGAACGTGGGGTGCTGGGTTTTGTTTCCCCGGGCAGAAGCATTTGCAGTACCAGGTAGGCCCTTGGTCCTTAAGGGTAGGCTGCCTTCTTGATTTCCACGAATATCAAGATGCCGCCCAGGGACAAGCTGCCTCCTGTGCTAACTTGGGCTGCTTTGAGAGTTCCCATGAGGCTCTGCAAACTGAGATCAGGAACGCCGGGTAGTGGGTTTTGTTTTGTTGGGCATAAGCGTTTGTCTGTACCAGGTAGGCCCTCGGCGCTCAGGGGTAGGCTGCCAGCTGGATTTCCACGAATATCAAGATGCCGTCAAGGGACAAGCTGCCACCTGTGGAAACTCACGCTGCTTTGAGAGTGCCCATGGAGCTCTGCAAACTGAGACCAGGAATGTGGGGTGCTGAGTTTTGTTTTCCCGGGCAGAAGCCTTTGTCAGTACCAGAAAGGCCTTTGCTCCTTAGCGGCAGGCTGGTAGCATGATTTCCACGAATATCAAGATGCCGCCCAGGGACAAGCTGCCACCTGTGCCAACTCGGGCTGCTTTG
The DNA here is from genome assembly GCF_015832195.1 of Motacilla alba alba. NCBI lineage: Eukaryota > Metazoa > Chordata > Aves > Passeriformes > Motacillidae > Motacilla > Motacilla alba. Next base: position 76,231 of record NW_024037746.1, read on the forward strand.
AGAGTGCCCATGGAGCTCTGCAAACTGAGACCAGGAACGTGGGCTGGTGAGTTTTGTTTTCCGGGGCAGAAGCCTTTGTCAGTACCAGATAGTCCGACGGCCCTTAGGAGCCAGCTGGTGGCTGGATTTCCGCGACTATCAAGATGCCACCCAGGGACAAGTTGCCACCTGTGCCAACTTGGTCTGCGTTGAGTGTGCCCATGGAGCTCTGCAAACTGAGACCAGGAACGTCGGGGGCTGAGTTTAATTTTCCGGGGCAGAAGCCTTTGTCAGTACCAGGTAGGGCCTCGGACCTCCGGGGCCGGCTGGCTGCTGGATTTCCACGAATATCATGATGCCACCCAGGGACAAGTTGCCACCTGTGCCAACTCGCGCTGCTTTGAGAGTGCCCACGGAACTCTGCAAACTGAGACCAGGAACATGGGGTGCTGGGTTTTCTTTCCCCGGGCAGAAGCATTTGCAGTACCAGGTAGGCCCTTGGTCCTTAAGGGTAGGCTGCCGTCTGGATTTCCACGAATATCAAGATGCCGCCCAGGGACAAGCTGCCCCCTGTGCTAACTTGGGCTGCTTTGAGAGTTCCCATGAGGCTGTGCAAACTGAGATCAGGAACGCCGGGTAGTGGGTTTTGTTTTGCTGGGCAGAAGCCTTTGTCTGTACCAGGGAGGCCCTCGGCCCTCAGGGGTAGGCTGCCGGCTGGATTTCCACGAATATGAAGATGCTGCCCAGGGACAAGCTGCCCACTGTGCCAACTTGGGCTGCTTTGATAGTGCCCATGGAGCTCTGGAAACTGAGACCAGGAATGTGGGGTTCTGAGTTTTGTTTCCCTGGGCAGAAGCATTTGCAGTGCCAGGTGGGCCCTAGGCCCTTCAGGCCGGCTGCTTGCTGGATTTCCACGAATCTGAAGATGCCGCCAAGGGACAAGCTGCCACCTGTGGCAACTCACGCTGCTTTGAGAGTGCCCATGGAGCTCTGCAAACTGAGACCAGGAACGTGGGGTGCTGAGTTTTGTTTTCCCGGGCAGAAGCCTTTGTCTGTAGCAGGCAGGCCTTCGGCCCTTTGGGGCCGGCAGCCTGCTGGATTTCCACGAATATCAAGATGCTGCCCAGGGACAAGCTGCCACCTGTGCAACTCACGCTGCTTTGAGAGTGCCCATGGAGCTCTGCAAACTGAGACCAGGAACGTGGGGTGCTGAGTTTTTTTTCCTAGGCAGAAGCCTTTGTCAGTACCAGGTCGGCCCTTGCTCCTTAGGGGCAGGCTGGTAGCATGATTTCCACGAATATCAAGATGCCGCCCAGGGACAAGCTGCCACCTGTGCCTACTCGGGCTGCTTTGAGAGTGCCCATGGAGCACTGCAAACTGAGACCAGGAACGTGGGGTGCTGAGTTTTGTTTTGCTGGGCAGACGACTTTCTCTCTACTAGGTTGGCCCTCCACCTTTAGCGTCCGGCTACCTGCTGGATTTCCACGAATATCAAGATGCCGCCCAGGGACAAGCTGCCACCTGTGCCAACTCGTGCCGCTTTTAGAGTGCCCATGGAGCTCTGCAAACTGAGACCAGGAACGTGGGGTGCTGAGTTTTGTTTCCCGGGCAGAAGCCTTTGTCTGTACCAGGTAGGCCCTCGGCCCTCAGGGGTAGGCTGCCGGCTGGATTTCCACGAATATCAAGATGCTACCCAGGGACAAGCAGCCCACTGTGCCAACTCGGGCTGCTTGAGAATGCCCATGGAGCTCTGGAAACTGAGACCAGGAATGTGGGGTTCTGAGTTTTGTTTCCCTGGGCAGAAGCATTTGCAGTGCCAGGTGGGCCCTTGGCCTTTCGGGGCCGACTGCTTGCTGGATTTCCACGAATCTGCAGATGCCGCCAAGGGACAAGCTGCCACCTGTGCCAACTCACGCTGCTTTGAGAGTGCCCATGGAGCTCTGCAAACTGAGACCAGGAACGTGGGGTGCTGAGTTTTGTTTTCCCAGGCAGAAGCCTTTGTCTGTAGCAGGCAGGCCTTCGGCCCTTCGGGGCCGGCAGCCTGCTGGATTTCCACGAATATCAAGATGCCACCCAGGGACAAGCTGCCACCTGTGCCAACTCAGGCTGTTTTGAGAGTGCCCAGGGAGCTCTGCAAACTGAGAACAGGAAAGTGGGGAGGTGAGTTTTGTTTCCCCGGGCAGAAGCCTTTGCAGTACCAGGTAGGCCCGTGGTCCTTTGGGGCCGCCAGCCTGCTGGATTTCCACGAATATCAAGATGCCGCCCAGGGACAAGCTGCCACCTGTGGCAACTCACGCTGCTTTGAGAGTGCCCATGGAGCTCTGCAAACTGAGACCAGGAATGTGGGGTGCTGGGTTTTGTTTCCCTGGGCAGAAGCATTTGCAGTTCCAGGTCGGCCCTCGGCCTTTCTGGGCCGGCTGCTTGCTGGATTTCCACGAATATCAAGATGCCACCCAGGGACAAGCTGCCACCTGTGCCAACTCGGGCTCCTTTGAGAGTGCCCACGGAACTCTGCAAACTGAGACCAGGAAGGTGGGGTGGTGAGTTTTGTTTTCCCGGGCAGAAGCCTTTTCTGTAGCAGGCTGGCCTTCGCCCCTTTGGGGCCGGCAGCCTGCTGGATTTCCACGAATATCAAGATGCCGCCCAGGGACAAGCTGCCACCTGTTGCAACTCGCGCTGCTTTGAGAGTGCCCATGGAGCTCTGCAAACTGAGACCAGGAACGTGGGGTGCTGAGTTTTTTTTCCTGGGCAGAAGCCTTTGTCATTACCAGGTAGGCCCTTGCTCCTTAGGGGCAGGCTGGTAGCATGATTTCCACGAATATCAAGATGCCGCCCAGGGACAAGCTGCCACCTGTTGCAACTCGCGCTGCTTTGAGAGTGCCCATGGAGCTCTGCAAACTGAGACCAGGAACGTGGGGTGCTGAGTTTTTTTTCCTGGGCAGAAGCCTTTGTCAGTACCAGGTAGGCCCTTGCTCCTTAGGGGCAGGCTGGTAGCATGATTTCCACGAATATCAAGATGCCGCCCAGGGACAAGCTGCCACCTGTGCCAACTTGGGCTGCTTTGAGAGTGCCCATGGAGCTCTGCAAACTGAGACCAGGAACGTGGGCTTGTGAGTTTTGTTTCCCCTGGCAGAAGCGTTTGCAGTACCAGGTAGGCCCGTGGCCCATAATTGCAGGCAGCCTGCTGGATTTCCATGAATATTAAGTTGTAGCCCAGGGAGAAGCTGCCACCTGTGGCAACTTGGGCTGCTTTGAGAGTGCCCATGGAGCTCTGAAAACTGAGACCAGGAACGTGGGGTGGTGAGTTTTTTTTCCCCGGGCAGAAGCATTTGCAGTACCAGGTAGGCCCGAGGCCCATAATTGCAGGTAGACTGCTGGATTTCCATGAATATCAAGATGCCACCCAGGGACAAGCTGCCACCTGTTGAAACTCGCAGTGCTTTGAGAGTGCCCATGGAGCTCTGCAAACTGAGACCTGGAATGTGGGGTGGGGAGTTTTGTTTCCCCGGGCAGAAGCATTTGCAGTACCAGGTAGGCCCGTGGCCCATAATTGCAGGCAGCCTGCTGGATTTCCATGAATATCAAGATGTAGCCCAGGGACAAGCTGCCACCTGCGTTAACTTGGGCTGCTTTGAGAGTGCTTCCGGAGCTCTTCAAACTGAGACCAGGAACGTGGGGTGGTTAGTTTTGTTTCCCCGGGCAGAAGCCTTTGTCAGTAGCAGGTAGGCCTTTGGTCCTTTGGGGCCGGCAGCCTGTTGGATTTCCACGAATCTGAAGATTCCGCCCAGGGACAAGCTGCCACCTGTTGCAATTCGCGCTGCTTTGAGAGTGCCCATGGAGCTCTGCAAACTGAGACCAGGGACGTGGTGTGGTGAGTTTAACTTTCCGGGGCAGAAGCATATGTCTTTACCAGGATGTCCCTTGGCCCTTAGGGGGCAGCAGCTCGCTGGATTTCCACGAATATCAAGATGCCGCCCAGGGACAAGCTGCCACCAGTGCCAACTCGCGCTGCTTTGAGAGTCCCCAACGAGCTCTGAAAACTGAGACCATTAACCGCGGTGGTTGGTTTTATTTCTCCGGGCAGAAGCCTTTGTCAGTACCAGGTAGGCCCTTGCTCCTTAGGGTTAGGCTGCTGTCTGGATTTCCACGAATATCAAAATGCATCCCAGGGACAAGCTGCCACCTGTGCCAACACGCGCTGCTTTGAGAGTGCCCATGGAGCTCTGCAAACTGAGACCTAGATCGTGGGGTTGCGGGTTTAGTTTCCCTGGGCAGAAGCGTTTGTCAGTACCAGGCAGGCCCTTGGCCCTAAGGAGCCTGCTGCCGTCTGGATTTCCACGAATATCAAGATGCCGCCCAGGGACAAGCTGCCCACTGTGCCAACTTGGGCTGCTTTGAGAGTGTCCATGGAGCTCTACAAACTGAGACTAGGAACGTGAGGTCGTGAATTTTGTTTTCCCGGGCAGAAGCCTTTGTCAGTACCAGGTAGGCCCTCGGCCCTTAGGGGCAGGTGGGCAGCAGGATTTCCACCAATATCAAGATGCCACCCAGGGACAAGCTGCCACCTGTGCCAACTCGGGCTGCTTTGAGTGTGCCCTCGGAACTCTGCAAACTGAGACCAGGAACATGGGGTGCTGGGTTTGTTTCCCCGGGCAGAAGCATTTGCAGTACCAGGTAGGCCCTTGGTCTTTAAGGGTAGGCTGCCTTCTGGATTTCCACGAATATCAAGATGCCGCCCAGGGAGAAGCTGCCACCTGTGGCAACTTGTGCTGCTTTGAGAGTTCCCATGGAGCTCTGCAAACTGAGACCAGGAACGCCGGGTAGTGGGTTTTGTTTTGCTGGGCAGACGACTTTCTCTCTACTAGGTTGGCCCTCCACCCTTAGCGTCCGGCTACCTGCTGGATTTCCACGAATATCAAGATGCCGCCCAGGGACAAGCTGCCACCTGTGCCAACTCGTGCCGCTTTTAGAGTGCCCATGGAGCTCTGCAAACTGAGACCAGGAACGTGGGGTGCTGAGTTTTGTTTCCCGGGCAGAAGCCTTTGTCTGTACCAGGTAGGCCCTCGGCCCTCAGGGGTAGGCTGCCGGCTGGATTTCCACGAATATCAAGATGCTACCCAGGGACAAGCTGCCCACTGTGCCAACTCGGGCTGCTTGAGAATGCCCATGGAGCTCTGGAAACTGAGACCAGGAATGTGGGGTTCTGAGTTTTGTTTCCCTGGGCAGAAGCATTTGCAGTGCCAGGTGGGCCCTTGGCCTTTCGGGGCCGACTGCTTGCTGGATTTCCACGAATCTGCAGATGCCGCCAAGGGACAAGCTGCCACCTGTGCCAACTCACGCTGCTTTGAGAGTGCCCATGGAGCTCTGCAAACTGAGACCAGGAACGTGGGGTGCTGAGTTTTGTTTTCCCGGGCAGAAGCCTTTGTCTGTAGCAGGCAGGCCTTCGGCCCTTTGGGGCCGGCAGCCTGCTGGATTTCCACGAATATCAAGATGCCGCCCAGGGACAAGCTGCCACCTGTGCCAACTCAGGCTGTTTTGAGAGTGCCCAGGGAGCTCTGCAAACTGAGATCAGGAAAGTGGGGAGGTGAGTTTTGTTTCCCCGGGCAGAAGCCTTTGCAGTACCAGGTAGGCCCGTGGTCCTTTGGGGCCGCCAGCCTTCTGCATTTCCACGAATATCAAGATGCCGCCCAGGGACAAGCTGCCACCTGTGGCAACTCACGCTGCTTTGAGAGTGCCCATGGAGCTCTGCAAACTGAGACCAGGAATGTGGGGTGCTGGGTTTTGTTTCCCTGGGCAGAAGCATTTGCAGTTCCAGGTCGGCCCTCGGCCTTTCTGGGCCGGCTGCTTGCTGGATTTCCACGAATATCAAGATGCCACCCAGGGACAAGCTGCCACCTGTGCCAACTCGGGCTCCTTTGAGAGTGCCCACGGAACTCTGCAAACTGAGACCAGGAAGGAGGGGTGGTGAGTTTTGTTTTCCCGGGCAGAAGCCTTTTCTGTAGCAGGCTGGCCTTCGCCCCTTTGGGGCCGGCAGCCTGCTGGATTTCCACGAATATCAAGATGCCGCCCAGGGACAAGCTGCCACCTGTTGCAACTCACGCTGCTTTGAGAGTGCCCATGGAGCTCTGCAAACTGAGACCAGGAACGTGGGGTGCTGAGTTTTTTTTCCTGGGCAGAAGCATTTGCAGTACCAGGTAGGCCCGTGGCCCATAATTGCAGGCAGCCTGCTGGATTTCCATGAATATTAAGTTGTAGCCCAGGGAGAAGCTGCCACCTGTGGCAACTTGGGCTGCTTTGAGAGTGCCCATGGAGCTCTGAAAACTGAGACCAGGAACGTGGGGTGGTGAGTTTTTTTTCCCCGGGCAGAAGCATTTGCAGTACCAGGTAGGCCCGTGGCCCATAATTGCAGGTAGACTGCTGGATTTCCATGAATATCAAGATGTAGCCCAGGGACAAGCTGCCACCTGTGCCAATTGGGGTGCTTTGAGTGTGCCCCGGCGCTCTGCAAACTGAGACCAGGAAAGTGGGGAGGTGGGTTTTGTTTCCCCGGGCAGAAGCCTTTGTCTGTAGCAGGCAGGCCTTCGGCCCTTCGGGGCCGGCAGCCTGCTGGATTTCCACGAATATCAAGATGCCGCCCAGTGACAAGCTGCCACCTGTTGAAACTCGCACTGCTTTGAGAGTGCCCATGGAGCTCTGCAACCTGAGACCAGGAATGTGGGGTGGTGAGTTTTGTTTCCCCGGGCAGAAGCATTTGCAGTACCAGGTAGGCCCGTGGCCCATAATTGCAGGCAGCCTGCTGGATTTCCATGAATATCAAGATGTAGCCCAGGGACAAGCTGCCACCTGCGGTAACTTGGGCTGCTTTGAGAGTGCTTCCGGAGCTCTTCAAACTGAGACCAGGAACGTGGGGTGGTTAGTTTTGTTTCCCCGGGCAGAAGCCTTTGTCAGTAGCAGGTAGGCCTTTGGTCTTTTGGGGCCGGCAGCCTGTTGGATTTCCACGAATCTGAAGATTCCGCCCAGGGACAAGCTGCCACCTGTTGCAATTCGCGCTGCTTTGAGAGTGCCCATGGAGCTCTGGAAACTGAGACCAGGAACGTGGGCTGGTGAGTTTTGTTTTCCGGGGCAGAAGCCTTTGTCTGTACCAGATAGTCCGACGGCCCTTAGGAGCCAGCTGGCAGCTGGATTTCCGCGAATATCAAGATGCCACCCAGGGACAAGTTGCCACCTGTGCCAACTTGGTCTGCGTTGAGTGTGCCCATGGAGCTCTGCAAACTGAGACCAGGGACGTGGTGTGGTGAGTTTAACTTTCCGGGGCAGAAGCCTTTGTCAGTACCAGGTAGGGCCTCGGACCTCCGGGGCCGGCTGGCTGCTGGATTTCCATGAATATCAAGATGCCGTCCAGGGACAAGCTGCCACCTATGCCAACTCGCGCTGCTTTGAGAGTGCTCATGGAGCTCTGCAAACTGAGACCAGGAACGTGGGCTGGTGGGTTTTGCATTCCCGGGCAGAAGCCTTTGTTAGTCCCAGGTAGGCCCTCGGCCCTCCGGGGCCGGCTGGCTGCAGGATTTCCACGAATTTCAAGATGCCACCCAGGGACAAGCTGCCACCTGTGTCAGCTCGGGCTGCTTTGAGAGTGCCCATGGAGCTCTGCAAACTGAGACCTAGATCGTGGTGTTGCGGGTTTAGTTTCCCTGGGCAGAAGCGTTTGTCAGTACCAGGCAGGCCCTTGCCCTAAGGAGCCTGCTGCCGTCTGGATTTCCACGAATATCAAGATGCCGCCCAGTGACAAGCTGCCCACTGTGCCAACTTGGGCTGCTTTGAGAGTGCCCATGGAGCTCTACAACCTGAGACTAGGAACGTGAGGTCGTGAATTTTGTTTTCCTGGGCAGAAGCCTTTGTCAGTACCAGGTAGGCCCTCGGCCCTTAGGGGCAGGTGGGCAGCAGGATTTCCACGAATATCAAGATGCCACCCAGGGACAATCTGCCACCTGTGCCAACTCGCGCTGCTTTGAGAGTGCCCACGGAACTCTGCAAACTGAGACCAGGAACGTGGGGTGCTGGGTTTTGTTTCCCCGGGCAGAAGCATTTGCAGTACCAGGTAGGCCCTTGGTCCTTAAGGGTAGGCTGCCTTCTGGATTTTCACGAATATCAAGATGCCGCCCAGGGACAAGCTGCCTCCTGTGCTAACTTGGGCTGCTTTGAGAGTTCCCATGAGGCTCTGCAAACTGAGATCAGGAACGCCGGGTAGTGGGTTTTGTTTTGCTGGGCAGAAGCCTTTGTCTGTACCAGGGAGGCCCTCGGCCCTCAGGGGTAGGCTGCCGGCTGGATTTCCACGAATATCAAGATGTAGCCCAGGGACAAGCTGCCTCCTGTGCCAACTTGGGCTGCTTTGAGAGTGCCCCGGCGCTCTTCAAACTGAGACCAGGAAAGTGGGGAGGTGGGTTTTGTTTCCCCGGGCAGAAGACTTTGTCTGTAGCAGGTAGGCCTTTGGTCTCTTGGGGCCAGCAGCCTGTTGGATTTCCACGAATCTGAAGATGCCGACAAGGGACAAGCTGCCACCTGTTGCAATTCGCGCTGCTTTGAGAGTGCCCATGGAGCTCTGGAAACTGAGACCAGGAACGTGGGCTGGTGACTTTTGTTTTCCGGGGCAGAATCCTTTGTCAGTACCAGATAGTCCGACGGCCCTTAGGAGCCATCTGGCAGCTGGATTTCCGCGAATATCAAGATGCCACCCAGGGACAAGTTACCACCTGTGCCAACTTGGTCTGCGTTGAGTGTGCCCATGGAGCTCTGCAAACTGAGACCAGGGACGTGGTGTGGTGAGTTTAATTTTCCGGGGCAGAAGCCTTTGTCAGTACCAGGTAGGGCCTCGGCCCTTCGGGGCCGGCAGCCTGCTGGATTTCCACGAATATCAAGATGCCGCCCAGGGACAAGCTGCCACCTGTTGAAACTCGCGCTGCTTTGAGAGTGCCCATGGAGCTCTGCAAACTGAGACCAGGAACGTGGGGTGGTGAGTTTTGTTTCCCCGGGCAGAAGCATTTGCAGTACCAGGTAGGCCCGTGGCCCATAATTGCAGGCAGCCTGCTGGATTTCCACGTATATCAAGATGCCGTCCAGGGACAAGCTGCCACCTATGCCAACTTGGGCAGCTTTGAGAGTGCCCATGGAGCTCTGCAAACTGAGACCAGGAACGTGGGTTGGTGGGTTTTGTTTTCCTCGGCAGAAGCCTTTGTCAGTGCCAGGCAGGCCCTCCGCCCTTAGGGGCAGGCTGGCACCAGGATTTCTACGAATATCAAGATGCCACCCAGGGACAAGCTGGCACCTGTGGCAACTCGGGCTGCTTAGAGAGTGCCCATGGAGCTCTTCAAACTGAGACCAGGAAAACGGGTTTCTGGGTTTTGTTTCCCACGGCAGGCAGCCTGCTGGATTTCCACGAATATCAAGATGCCGCCCAGGGACAAGCTGCCACCTGTGCCAACTCGGGGTGCTTTGAGAGTGCCCATGGAGCTCTGCGAGCTGACACCATGAACCAGGGGTGCTGAGTTTTGTTTCCCCAGGCAGAAGCCGTTGTCAGTACCAGGTATGCCCTCCACCCTTGGGGGCAGGCTGGCTGCAGGATTTCCATGAATATCAAGATGCCGCCCAGGGACAAGCTGCCACCTGTGCCACCTCGGGTTGCTTAGAGAGTGCCCATGGAGCTCTGCAAACTGAGACCAGGAACGTGGGGTGGTGGGTTTTGTTTTCCCGGGCAGAAGCATTTGTCAGTACCAGGTAGGCCCTTGGCCCTTAGGGGCAGGCTGGAAGCCAGATTTCTACGAATATCAAGATGTTGCCCAGGGACAAGCTGCAACCTGTGCCAACTCGGGCTGATTTGAGAGTGCCCATGGAACTCTTAAATCTGAAATCAGGAACGTGGGGTTGTGGGTTTTGTTTCCCCGGGCAGAAGCATTTGCAGAACCAGGTAGGCCCTCGGCCCTGCTTGTCCGGCAGCCTGCTGGATTTCCACGAATATCAAGATGCCGCCCAGGGACAAGCTGCCCACTGTGCCAACTCGGGCTGCTTTGAGAGTGCCCACGGAGCTCTGCAAACTGAGACCAGGAACATGAGTTTGTATGTTTTATTTCCCCGGGCAGAAGCCTTTGTCAGTACCAGGTAGGCCCTCGGCCCTTTAGGGTAGGCTGGCAGCAGGATTTCCACGAATATCAAGATGCCGCCCAGGGACAAGCTGCAACCTGTGCCAACTCGGGTTGCTTAGAGAGTGCCCATGGAGCTCTGCAAACTCAGACCAGGAACGTGGGGTGCTGAGTTTTGTTTCCCCAGGCAGAAGCCGTTGTCAGTGCCAGGTAGGCCCTTGTTCCTTAACGGCACTCAGCCTGCTGGATTTCCACGAATATCAAGATGCCGCCCAAGGGCAAGCTGCTACCTGTGCCAACTCAGGCTGCTTTGAGAGTGCCCATGGAGCTCTGCAAACTGAGACCAGGAACGTGGGGTGCTGAGTTTTTTTTCCTAGGCAGAAGCCTTTGTCAGTACCAGAAAGGCCCTTGCTCCTTAGGGGCAGGCTGGTAGCATGACTTCCACGAATATCAAGATGCCGCCCAGGGACAAGCTGCCACCTGTGCCAAATTGGGCTGCTTTGAGAGTGCCCATGGAGCTCTGCAAACTGAGACCAGGAACGTGGGCTGGTGAGTTTCGTTTTCCGGGGCAGAAGCCTTTGTCAGTACCAGATAGTCCGACGGCCCTTAGGAGCCAGCTGGTGGCTGGATTTCCGCGACTATCAAGATGCCACCCAGGGACAAGTTGCCACCTGTGCCAACTTGGTCTGCGTTGAGTGTGCCCATGGAGCTCTGCAAACTGAGACCAGGGACGTGGTGTGGTGAGTTTAATTTTCCGGGGCAGAAGCCTTTGTCAGTACCAGGTAGGGCCTCGGACCTCCGGGGCCGGCTGGCTGCTGGATTTCCACGAATATCAAGATGCCGCCCAGGGACAAGCTGCCACCTGTGCCAACTCGGGCTGCTTTGAGAGTGCCCATGGAGCTCTGCAAACTGAGACCAGGAACGTGGGGTGGTGGGTTTTATTTCCCCGGACAGAAGCATTTGTCATTACCAGGAAGTCCCTTAGCCCTTAGGGGCCAGCAGCTCGCTGGATTTCCGCGAATATCAAGATGCCGCCCAGGGACAAGCTGCCACCTGTGCCAACTCGCGCTGCTTTGAGAGTCCCCAAGGAGCACTGCAAACTGAGACCATTAACCGCGGTGGTGGGTTTTATTTCTCCGGGCAAAAGCCTTTGTCAGTACCAATTAGGTCCTAGTTCCTTAGGGGTAGGCTGCTGTCTGGATTTCCACGAATATCAAAATGCATCCCAGGGACAAGCTGCCACCTGTGCCAACTCACGCTGCTTTGAGAGTGCTCATGGAGATCTGCAAACTGAAACGAGGAACGTGGGCTGGTGGGTTTTGCATTCCCGGGCAGAAGCCTTTGTTAGTCCCAGGTAGGCCCTCAGCCCTCCGGGGCCGGCTGGCTGCAGGATTTCCACGAATTTCAAGATGCCGCCCAGGGACAAGCTGCCACCTGTGTCAGCTCGGGCTGCTTTGAGAGTGCCCATGGAGCTCTGCAAACTGAGACCTAGATCGTGGTGTTGCAGGTTTAGTTTCCCTGGGCAGAAGCGTTTGTCAGTACCAGGCAGGCCCTTGCCCTAAGGAGCCTGCTGCCGTCTGGATTTCCACGAATATCAAGATGCCGCCCAGGGACAAGCTGCCACCTGTGCCACCTCGGGTTGCTTAGAGAGTGCCCATGGAGCTCTGCAAACTGAGACCAGGAACGTGGGGTGGTGGGTTTTGTTTTCCCGGGCAGAAGCATTTGTCAGTACCAGGTAGGCCCTCGGCCCTTAGGGGCAGGCTGGAAGCCAGATTTCTACGAATATCAAGATGTTGCCCAGGGACAAGCTGCAACCTGTGCCAACTCGGGCTGCTTTGAGTGTGCCCATGGAACTCTTAAATCTGAAATCAGGAACGTGGGGTTGTGGGTTTTGTTTCCCCAGGCAGAAGCATTTGTCAGTACCAGGTAGGCCCTCGGCCCTGCTTGTCCGGCAGCCTGCTGGATTTCCACGAATATCAAGATGCCGCCCAGGGACAAGCTGCAACCTGTGCCAACTCGCGCTGCTTTGAGAGTGCCCACGGAGCTCTGCAAACTGAGACCAGGAACATGAGTTTGTATGTTTTATTTCCCCGGGCAGAAGCCTTTGTCAGTACCAGGTAGGCCCTCGGCCCTTTGGGGTAGGCTGGCAGCAGGATTTCCACGAATATCAAGATGCCGCCCAGGGACAAGCTGCCACCTGTGCCAACTCGGGTTGCTTAGAGAGTGCCCATGGAGCTCTGCAAACTCAGACCAGGAACATGGGGTGCTGAGTTTTGTTTCCCCAGGCAGAAGCCGTTGTCAGTGCCAGGTAGGCCCTTGGTCCTTAACGGCACTCAGCCTGCTGGATTTCCACGAATATCAAGATGCCGCCCAAGGGCAAGCTGCTACCTGTGCCAACTCGGGCTGCTTTGAGAGTGCCCATGGAGCTCTACAAACTGAGACCAGGAACATGGGGTGCTGAGTTTTATTTTCCCGGGCAGAAGCATTTGCAGTACCAGATAGGCCCTCGGCCCTTTGTTCTCGGCTGCCTGCTGCAGGATTTCCACGAATATCAAGATGCCGCCAAGGGACAAGCTGCCACCTGTGCCAACTCGGGCTGCTTTGAGAGTGCCCACGGAGCTCTGTAAACTGAGACCAGGAACGTGGGGTGCTGATTGTTGTTTTCCCGGGCAGAAGCCTTTGTCAGTACCAGGCAGGCCCTTGTTCCTTAGGGGTAGGCTGCTCTCTGGATTTCCACGAATATCAAGATGCCGCCCAGGGACAAGCTGCCACCAGTGACAACTCGGGCTGCTTTGAGAGTGCCCATGGAGCTCTGCAAACTGAGACCAGGAATGTGGGGTGGTGGGTTTTGTTTCCGCGGGCAGAAGCAGTTGTCAGTACCAGGTAGGCCCTCCACCCTTAGGGGCAGGCTGGCAGCCAGATTTCTACGAATATCAAGATGTTGCCCAGGGACAAGCTGCCACCTGTGCCAACTTGGGCTGCTTTGAGTGTGCCCATGGAACTCTTAAATCTGAAACCAGGAACGTGGGGTGGTGGGTTTTGTATCCCCGGGCAGAAGCATTTGCAGTACCAGATAGGCCCTCGGCCCTGCTTGGCCGGCAGCCTGCTGGATTTCCACGAATATCAAGATGCAGCCCAGGGACCAGCTGCCACATGTGCCAACTCGGGGTGCTTTGAGAGTGCCCATGGAGGTCTGGAAACTGAGACCAGGACCGTGGGGTGCTTAGTTTTGTTTTCCCTGGGCAGAAGCCTTTGTCACTATCAGGTAAGCCCTTGGCCCTTCGGGGCCAGGTGGCCGCTGGATTTCCACGAATATCAAGATGCCGTCCAGGGACAAGCTACCTTCTGTGCAAACTCGGGCTGCTTTGAGAGTGCCCACGGAGCTCTGCAAATTGAGACCAGGAACGTGCAGTGGTGGGTTTTGTTTTCCCTGGGCAGAAGCCTTTGTCAGTACCAGGTAGGCCCTCGGCCCTTAGGGGCAGGCTGCTGGCTGGATTTCCACGAATATCAAGATGCCGCCCAGGGACAAGCTGCCACCTGTGCCAACTCGGGCTACTTTGAGAGTGCTCATGGAGCTCTGCAAACTGAGATCAGGAACGTTGGTTGGTGAATTTTGTTTCCCCAGGCAGAAGCCTTTGTCAGTACCGGGTAAGCCCTTGGCCCTTAGGGGCAGGGTGGCCCCAGGATTTCCACGAATATCAAGATGCTGCCCAGGGACAAGCTGCCACCTGTGCCAACTCGGGCTGCTTTGAGAGTGGCCACGGAGCTCTGCAAACTGAGACCAGGAACCTGGGTTTCTCGGTTTTGTTTCCCAGGTCAGGCTGCTCTCTGGATTTCCATGAATATCAAGATGCTGCCCAGGGTCAAGCTGCCACCTGTGCCAATTCGGGCTACTTTGAGAGTGCCTATGGAGCTCTGCAAACTGAGATCGGGAATGTGGGTTCGCGAATTTTGTTTCCCTGGGCAGAAGCCTTTGTCAGTACCCGGTCGACCCTTTGCCCTTCGGGGCCGTCTGCCTGCTGGATTTCCACGAATATCAAGATGCCGCCCAGGGACAAGCTGCCACCTGTGCCAACTCAGGCTGCTCTGACTGTGCCTGTGGATACAACACTCTGTTTGACTCTTAAGGGTCTAATTACAAACTGTGTTTCATAAATTATGAGTGTGTTAAATGAATGTGTTCTAGGAGTGTGGGATCCTTGAAATACTATAATTTTTGATTTTCCTATGGTTGGAAGAATATTTTACAAGCATAATGGGAATAGTCTTTATTTTGGTACTTTTTCTTCTAGAAAGTATACCATAAGTGTTTTCTAATATTAAATGACAGAGCAGCCCATTGATCCTTTGCTGGATATTTTTCCTATTGTTCAAAAATAACAGAAAAAGGCTCTTGCAAAGATAAGGGGAAAAAATTGCTTTAAAAAGTATTTCATTACAGCTTTTAAAGGCAATTAAAGTGCACCCGTTGCTGATGGGAAGCCGATAACTGGTTAAACATGTATTCACTTGGTACGTCTCTCTAAAGAAATACTCTAACATCAAGCAATTAATCCCTTCCATCATAGTTTTAGCCTCTTTCCTTTTTTAAATGTCAATGAAAAACATCATGAAGAACTCCATATGTATCTCTCCGATTCATCTTACATACAAAGCAACTATTTTTCCACCGGTTTGCTTGATGGTCTGCTTACTGCATTCAGCATTTTTTGGCATGCTTTTTTGCTTCTTTCTGCTGTCAATACTGGCCAATACATGCCATCTGCCAATGGTAGGATTTCTCTCACCTAAGCATATGGATTGAATCTTTAAGATCACTTTCGATAAAATGGACAAAAAAGGAGTTGTTTGATTCCACCTAACATTGAGTCTCTTGGTAAAGGTCACCTGGAGAAAAGTTTTTGCTGCTAGAATTCAACTCATGGATTGAAATATTTGAGAAGACTGATAGGCACTGGAGCATGGAGACACCTTCAGCCTCTGTGGATATAAAGCCCAGATTAAAATGATCAATTCTCTCAACTTGATGGACTGTACTGAGCAGAATTCTGACTAGAATCTCTTTCACACATAGAACACCCTGTTCAAGACACATGGTAAGATGAAGCTCACCTCCGGTTCCCTGCAGGTATTTGTATTTCTAATGAGTCTTTGGGATGCCTAGATGATTTTCAGATGTCTAAATTGAGACAAAGCCCACGACTTTCTCAAGACCTGGAACCACCTCCCTAGAAGCTGCAAAACACACAATGCCGCACTTGTGTCAAATTTGCCAAAGCAAGGACTAGAGCAAGAACTGGATGCAAAATACTTACACAGAGATGATAGTTTTTAAGATATTCATCAGATATTCTTCACATGGGAAGAGTCTTTGAACTCTTCTCTGATAGAACCCCAAAACTAAATGTTTTTTTTTTTTTTTCATTGAGCACTCTTCTTGCTGCAATTCTTCAACTTGGCATGGCTTAATTCAATAGCATCCAAGTCAGAGAAAAATTGGTAAAGGCAGATAGGAAAGAAAATTAGAAATTCGTTACTCAGAGTGTGAGTAGGAAGACAGGGAGCCATTCAAAAGAATAAGCAAACGAAATAGGAGCAGTGAAAATGAGACACATCCTGCATCTTTCCGGCGGGGAAGATGGATTATTTAATTAGTGACAAAATTAGAAGAGCCTGAACATTTGCTGTCCCACAACAGGAACAGAATAACCATTGGGCACGCACATAATAGCCAAAGAAACATAACAAAGAGAAGGAAATACAGAGAATAGGAAAAAGAAGTAAGACGCTTTTTTCAATCATTGAAATTCAGGAGGTGTATCTTTCTAATACACTTTTTTATACAGTAAAAGAGTAGTTATATACAGTCGGGTAAATTGCAGCTATGTATCATTTTTAGACAGGAAATGTTTTCCAAAAAACATGTACCAGATTATACCACAAGTTTCTGACTGCCAAAGAAGAAAGTACAAAACAGCAAACACTTGGGTAAAGTCCCAGGAACCAGAGATCAAGATCTACACCGATATAAGGAGAGCGGTGAGTTTTTCAAGAAGCAAAAGCGAATGCAGCTGACTATGCTTGTGGATGAAAAGCAGCTGGATTTTTTGCAATTCCATTAGGAGCGCACAAAAGCGCGGTGCTCGACTGCCTCATGCTTCGCATGCTGTGAGCTGCACAGAAATTAAGCTGAGCAAGGTTCTTCAGCTTTGCCCTTTTTCAGCAGCTGCTACACACTGACGGACTGGAATATCTCTCGAGATCTTTTCCTTTCTCAAGAATGTATTGTTGCTGTGTCTTGACCGCACAAGGATAAGTATGAAGAGATCACAGCCATCTCGAAATAAATTCGCCGCTTTATTAAAAAGATAAATGCTTCAACAATGCGCAGCCACGACAAAAATCAGGGCCAAGAGTGGGAGACGTGTGCTGTGCTGGCACCCAATTTCTGTCGGCGAAAAGTCATGGAGAAGCTTTTGGCTAGGATGCAGACGACGAGAGAGGCAGAAGCCGGAGGTACGGGGCTGTCCGGAGCGAAGCGCCGCTCGCGGGCGTCTTTCGCCCGAAGCACCGCACGGGGACGCACCGCAACCGGCACAAGCAGCAGTGCGCGAAGAAGCGGCTCTTTCGCCTTCGGTAGACGGAGAGCCGGCAGCTTGCAGCAGGTGAAGAAGCAAGCCGCAGAACAGCAGCATTGTGTGCGCAGCTCTCCAACTGCTGCGGGATGGTGGTTTGCTACTCGTATGCCTTTGAAAATCACGTTAGCATGCGAATGGAAGAAGTTTTTGGACAACTTTGCAATGCAACTTGCTAGTGCTTCTGCAACACTCCGTGGAAACTCTTGACGGTCTCTTTGCTCTGCGAGATGCAAAGAACTGGGTGAACTCGTCAAGCAAGATCGGAAGATGTTTGCAGTGCTGGCGCACTTTCTCGGCGAGAAGTCATGGAGAAGCTTTTGGCTGGGATGCAGACGACGAGAGAGACAGAAACCAAAAGTACGGAGCTGTCGGGAGCGAAGTGCCACTCGCGGGCGTCTTTCGCCCGAAGCAGCGCTCCGGAGCGCACCGCCACCGGCACCACCAGCAGTGCGCGAAGAAGCGGCTCTTTCGCCTTCGGTAGACGGAGAGCCGGCAGCTTGCAGCAGGTGAAGAAGCAAGCCGCACGACACCAGCATTGTGCTCGCAGCTTACGAACTGCTGCGGGATGGTGGATTGCCACTCGCATGCCTTTGAAAATCACGTTAGCATGCGAATGGAAGAAGTTTTTGGACAACTTTGCAATGCAACTTGCTAGTGCTCCTGCAACGCTCCGTGGAAACTCTTGCGGGTCTCTTTGCGCTGCGAGATGCAAAGAACTGGGTGAACTCGTCAAGCAAGATCGGAAGATGTTTGCTGTGCTGGCACACTTTCTCTCTCGGCGAGAAGTCATGGAGAAGCTTTTGGCTAGGATGCAGACGACGAGAGAGGCAGAAGCCAAAAGTACGGAGCTGTCCGGAGCGAAGTACCACTCGCAGGCGTCTTCGCCCGAAGCAGCGCTCCGGAGCGCACCGCCACCGGCACAAGCAGCAGTGCGCGAAGAAGCGGCTCTTTCGCCTTCGCTAGACGGAGAGCCGGCAGCTTGCAGCAGGTGAAGAAACAAGCCGCACAACAGCAGCATTGTGTGCGCAGCTTACGAACTGCTGCGGGATGGTGGATTGCCACTCGTATGCCTTTTTAAAATCACGTTAGCATGCGAATGGAAGAAGTTTTTGGACAACTTTGCAATGCATCTTGCTAGTGCTTCTGCAACACTCCGTGGAAACTCTTGCGGGTCTCTTTGCGCTGCGAGATGCAAAGAACTGGGTGAACTCGTCAAGCAAGATCGGAAGATGTTTGCAGTGCTGGCACACTTTCTCTCTCGACGAGAAGTCATGGAGAAGCTTTTGGCAAGGATGCAGAAGACGAGAGAGGCAGAAGACGGAGGTACGGAGCAGTCCGGAGCAAAGTGCCGCTCACGGTCGTCTTTCGTCCGAAGCAGCGCTCCGGAGCGCACCGCCACCGGCACAAGCAGCAGTGCGCGAAGAAGCGGCTGTTTCGCTTTCGGTAAACGGAGAGCCGGCAGCTTGCCGCAGGTGAAGAAGCAAGCCGCACGACACCAGCATTGTGCTCGCAGCTTACGAACTGCTGCGGGATGGTGCATTGCCACTCGCATGCCTTTGAAAATCACGTTAGCATGCGAATGGAAGAAGTTTTTGGACAACTTTGCAATGCATCTTGCTAGTGCTCCTGCACCACTCCGTGGAAACTCTTGCGGGTCTCTTTGCGCTGCGAGATGCAAAGAACTGGGTGAACTCGTCAAGCAAGATCGGAAGATGTTTGCAGTGCTGGCACACTTTCTCTCTCGGCGAGAAGTCATGGAGAAGCTTTTGGCAAGGATGCAGACGACGAGAGAGGCAGAAGACGGAGGTACGGAACTGTCCGGAGCAAAGTGCCGCTGGCCGGCGTCTTTCGCACGAAGCAGTGCTCCGGAGCGCACCGCCACCGGCACAAGCAGCAGTGCGCGAAGAAGCGGCTGTTTCGCTTTCGGTAAACGGAGAGCCGGCAGCTTGCAGGAGGTGAAGAAGCAAGCCGCACGACACCAGCTTACCGGCATTGTGTGCGCAGCTGTCGAACTGATGCGGGATAGTGGTTTGCTACTCGTATGCCTTTTTAAAATCACGTTAGCATGCGAATGGAAGAAGTTTTTGGACAACTTTGCAATGCATCTTGCTAGTGCTCCTGCAACACTCCGTGGAAACTCTTGCGGGTCTCTTTGCGCTGCGAGATGCAAAGAACTGGGTGAACTCTTCAAGCAAGATCGGAAGATGTTTGCTGTGCTGGCACACTTTCTCTCTCGGCGACAAGTCATGGAGAAGCTTTTGGCTAGGATGCAGACGACGAGAGAGGCAGAAGCCAAAAGTACGGAGCTGTCCGGAGCGAAGTACCACTCGCAGGCGTCTTCGCCCGAAGCAGCGCTCCGGAGCGCACCGCCACCGGCACAAGCAGCAGTGCGCGAAGAAGCGGCTCTTTCGCCTTCGCTAGACGGAGAGCCGGCAGCTTGCAGGAGGTGAAGAAACAAGCCGCACAACAGCAGTATTGTGTGCGCATCTCTCGAACTGCTGCGGGATGGTGGATTGCCACTCGTATGCCTTTTTAAAATCACGTTAGCATGCGAATGGAAGAAGTTTTTGGACAACTTTGCAATGCATCTTGCTAGTGCTTCTGCAACACTCCGTGGAAACTCTTGCGGGTCTCTTTGCGCTGCGAGATGCAAAGAACTGGGTGAACTCGTCAAGCAAGATCGGAAGATGTTTGCAGTGCTGGCACACTTTCTCTCTCGGCGAGAAGTCATGGAGAAGCTTTTGGCTAGGATGCAGACGACGAGAGAGGCAGAAGACGGAGGTACGGAACTGTCCGGAGCAAAGTGCCTCTCGCGGGCGTCTTTCGCCCGAAGCAGCGCTCCGGAGCGCACCGCCACCGGCACAACCAGCAGTGCGCGAAGAAGCGGCTCTTTCGCCTTCGCTAGACGGAGAGCCGGCAGCTTGCAGGAGGTGAAGAAGCAAGCCGCACGACAGCAGCATTGTGCTCGCAGCTTACGAACTGCTGCGGGATGGTGGATTGCCACTCGTATGCCTTTGAAAATCACGTTAGCATGCGAATGGAAGAAGTTTTTGGACAACTTTGCAATGCATCTTGCTAGTGCTCCTGCACCACTCCGTGGAAACTCTTGCGGGTCTCTTTGCCCGGCGAGATGCAAAGAACTGGGTGAACTCTTCAAGCAAGATCGGAAGATGTTTGCTGTGCTGGCACACTTTCTCTCTCGGCGAGAAGTCATGGAGAAGATTTTGGCTAGGATGCAGACGACGAGAGAGGCAGAAGCCAAAAGTACGGAGCTGTCCGGAGCGAAATACTACACGCAGGCGTCTTCGCCAGAGGCAGCGCTCCGGAGCGCAGCGCCACCGGCACAACCAGCAGTGCGCGAAGAAGCGGCTCTTTCGCCTTCGCTAGACGGAGAGCCGGCAGCTTGCAGCAGGTGAAGAAGCAAGCAGCACGACACCAGCATTGTGTGCGCATCTCTCGAACTGCTGCGGGATGGTGGATTGCCACTCGCATGCCTTTGAAAATCACGTTAGCATGCGAATGGAAGAAGTTTTTGGACAACTTTGCAATGCATCTTGCTAGTGCTCCTGCACCACTCCGTGGAAACTCTTGCGGGTCTCTTTGCCCGGCGAGATGCAAAGAACTGGGTGAACTCGTCAAGCAAGATCGGAAGATGTTTGCTGTGCTGGCACACTTTCTCTCTCGGCGAGAAGTCATGGAGAAGCTTTTGGCTAGGATCCAGACGACGAGAGAGGCAGAAGCCAAAAGTACGGAGCTGTCCGGAGCAAAGTGCCGCTCACGGTCGTCTTTCGCCCGAAGCAGCGCTCCGGAGCGCACCTCCACCGGCACAACCAGCAGTGCGCGAAGAAGCGGCTCTTTCGCCTTCGCTAGACGGAGAGCCGGCAGCTTGCAGGAGGTGAAGAAGCAAGCCGCACGACAGCAGCATTGTGCTCGCAGCTTACGAACTGCTGCGGGATGGTGGATTGCCACTCGTATGCCTTTGAAAATCACGTTAGCATGCGAATGGAAGAAGTTTTTGGACAACTTTGCAATGCATCTTGCTAGTGCTCCTGCACCACTCCGTGGAAACTCTTGCGGGTCTCTTTGCTCTGCGAGATGCAAAGAACTGGGTGAACTCGTCAAGCAAGATCGGAAGATGTTTGCAGTGCTGGCACACTTTCTCTCTCGGCGAGAAGTCATGGAGAAGCTTTTGGCTAGGATGCAGACGACGAGAGAGGCAGAAGCCGGAGGTACGGAACTGTCCGGAGCAAAGTGCCGCTGGCCGGCGTCTTTCGCACGAAGCAGTGCTCCGGAGCGCACCGTAACCGGCACAAGCAGCAGTGCGCGAAGAAGCGGCTGTTTCGCTTTCGGTAAACGGAGAGCCGGCAGCTTGCAGGAGGTGAAGAAGCAAGCCGCACGACACCAGCTTACCGGCATTGTGTGCGCAGCTGTCGAACTGATGCGGGATAGTGGTTTGCTACTCGTATGCCTTTTTAAAATCACGTTAGCATGCGAATGGAAGAAGTTTTTGGACAACTTTGCAATGCATCTTGCTAGTGCTCCTGCAACACTCCCTGGAAACTCTTGCGGCTCTCTTTGCGCTGCGAGATGCAAAGAACTGGGTGAACTCTTCAAGCAAGATCGGAAGATGTTTGCTGTGCTGGCACACTTTCTCTCTCGGCGAGAAGTCATGCAGAAGCTTTTGGCTAGGATGCAGACGACGAGAGAGGCAGAAGCCAAAAGTACGGAGCTGTCCGGAGCGAAGTACCACTCGCAGGCGTCTTCGCCCGAAGCAGCGCTCCGGAGCGCACCGCCACCGGCACAACCAGCAGTGCGCGAAGAAGCGGCTCTTTCGCCTTCGCTAGACGGAGAGCCGGCAGCTTGCAGGAGGTGAAGAAACAAGCCGCACAACAGCAGTATTGTGTGCGCATCTCTCGAACTGCTGCGGGATTGTGGATTGCCACTCGTATGCCTTTTTAAAATCACGTTAGCATGCGAATGGAAGAAGTTTTTGGACAACTTTGCAATGCATCTTGCTAGTGCTTCTGCAACACTCCGTGGAAACTCTTGCGGGTCTCTTTGCGCTGCGAGATGCAAAGAACTGGGTGAACACGGCAAGCAAGATCGGAAGATGTTTGCAGTGCTGGCACACTTTCTCTCTCGGCGAGAAGTCATGGAGAAGCTTTTGGCTAGGATGCAGACGACGAGAGAGGCAGAAGACGGAGGTACGGAGCTGTCCGGAGCAAAGTGCCGCTCGCGGGCGTCTTTCGCCCGAAGCAGCGCTCCGGAGCGCAAAGCCACCGGCACAAGCAGCAGTGCGCGAAGTAGCGGCTGTTTTGCTTTCGCTAGACGGAGAGCCGGCAGCTTGCAGGAGGTGAAGAAACCAGCCGCACAACAGCAGCATTGTGTGCACAGCTCTCCAACTGCTGCGGGATGGTGGATTGCCACTCGTATGCCTTTGAAAATCGCGTTAGCATGCGAATGGAAGAAGTTTTCGGACAACTTTGCAATGCATCTTGCTAGTGCTTCTGCAACACTCCGTGGAAACTCTTGCGGGACTCTTTGCGCTGCGAGATGCAAAGAACTGGGTGAACTCGTCAAGCAAGATCGGAAGATGTTTGCAGTGCTGGCACACTTTCTCTCTCGGCGAGAAGTCATGGAGAAGCTTTTGGCTAGGATGCAGATGACGAGAGAGGCAGAAGCCGGAGGTATGGAGCTGTCCGGAGCGAAGTGCCGCTCCCGGCCGTCTTTCGCCCGAAGCAGCGCTCCGGAGCGCAGCGCCACCGGCAAAAGCAGCAGTGCGAGAAGAAGCGGCTCTTTCGCCTTCGGTAGACAAAGAGCCGGCAGCTTGCAGGAGTTGAAGAAGCAAGCAACACAACACAAGCCCCTTGGAGCTAGCTGGTAGCTAGATTTCCACGATTATAAAGTTGCCACCCAGGGACAGGTCGCCACCAATGCCATCTCGGGCTGCTGTGAGAGTGCCCAGGGAGCTCTGCAAACTGACACCAGGAACGTGGGGTGGTGGGTTTTATTTCCCCGGACAGAAGCATTTGTCATTACCAGGAAGTCCCTTGGCCCTTAGGGGCCAGCAGCACGCTGGATTTCCACGAATATCAAGATGCCGCCCAGGGACAAGCTGCCACCTGTGCCAACTCGCGCTGCATTGAGAGTCCCCAAGGAGCTCTGCAAACTCAGACCATTAACCGCCGTGGTGGGTTTTGTTTCTCCGGGCAGAAGCCTTTGTCAGTACCAGTTAGGCCCTTTTTCCTTAGGGGTAGGCTGCTGTCTGGATTTCCACGAATATCAAAATGCATCCCAGGGACAAGCTGCCACCTGTGCCAACTCGTGCGGCTTTGAGTGTGCTCATGGAGCTCTTCAAACTGAGACCAGGAACGTGGGCTGGTGGGTTTTGCATTCCCGGGCAGAAGCCTTTGCCAGTCCCAGGTAGGCCCTCGGCCCTCCGGGGCCGGCTGGCTGCAGGATTTCCACGAATTTCAAGATGCCACCCAGGGACAAGCTGCCCCCTCTGTCAGCTCGGGCTTCTTTGAG
Organism: Motacilla alba alba; assembly: GCF_015832195.1. Lineage (NCBI taxonomy): Eukaryota > Metazoa > Chordata > Aves > Passeriformes > Motacillidae > Motacilla > Motacilla alba. The sequence goes on from NW_024037746.1 coordinate 99,509, forward strand.
AGTGCCCATGGAGCTCTACAAACTGAGACCAGGAACGTGAGGTCGTGAATTTTGTTTTCCCGGGCAGAAGCCTTTGTCAGTACCAGGTAGGCCCTCGGCCCTTAGGGGCAGGTGGGCAGCAGGATTTCCACGAATATCAAGATGTTGCCCAGGGACAAGCTGCCACCTGTGCCAACTCGCGCTGCTTTGAGAGTGCCCACGGAACTCTGCAAACTGAGACCAGGAACGTGGGGTGCTGGGTTTTGTTTCCCCGGGCAGAAGCATTTGCAGTACCAGGTAGGCCCTCGGCCCTTAGGGGCAGGTGGGCAGCAGGATTTCCACGAATATCAAGATGCCGCCCAGGGACAAGCTGCCTCCTGTGCTAACTTGGGCTGCTTTGAGAGTTCCCATGAGGCTGTGCAAACTGAGATCAGGAACGCCGGGTAGTGGGTTTTGTTTTGCTGGGCAGAAGCCTTTGTCTGTACCAGGGAGGCCCTCGGCCCTCAGGGGTAGGCTGCCGGCTGGATTTCCACGAATATCAAGATGCTGCCCAGGGACAAGCTGCCCACTGTGCCAACTTGGGCTGCTTTGAGAGTGCCCATGGAGCTCTGCAAACTGAGACCAGGAATGTGGGGTTCTGAGTTTTGTTTCCCTGGGCAGAAGCATTTGCAGTGCCAGGTGGGCCCTAGGCCCTTCAGGCCGGCTGCTTGCTGGATTTCCACGAATCTGAAGATGCCGCCAAGGGACAAGCTGCCACCTGTGGCAACTCACGCTGCTTTGAGAGTGCCCATGGAGCTCTGCAAACTGAGACCAGGAACGTGGGGTGCTGAGTTTTGTTTTCCCGGGCAGAAGCCTTTGTCTGTAGCAGGCAGGCCTTCGGCCCTTTGGGGCCGGCAGCCTGCTGGATTTCCACGAATATCAAGATGCTGCCCAGGGACAATCTGCCACCTGTGCAACTCACGCTGCTTTGAGAGTGCCCACGGATCTTTGTATACTGAGACCAGGAACGTGGGGTGCTGAGTTTTTTTTCCTAGGCAGAAGCCTTTGTCAGTACCAGAAAGGCCCTTGCTCCTTAGGGGCAGGCTGGTAGCATGATTTCCACGAATATCAAGATGCCGCCCAGGGACAAGCTGCCACCTGTGCCTACTCGGGCTGCTTTGAGAGTGCCCATGGAGCACTGCAAACTGAGACCAGGAACGTGGGGTGCTGAGTTTTGTTTTGCTGGGCAGACGACTTTCTCTCTACTAGGTTGGCCCTCCACCCTTAGCGTCCGGCTACCTGCTGGATTTCCACGAATATCAAGATGCCGCCCAGGGACAAGCTGCCACCTGTGCCAACTCGTGCCGCTTTTAGAGTGCCCATGGAGCTCTGCAAACTGAGACCAGGAACGTGGGGTGCTGAGTTTTGTTTCCCGGGCAGAAGCCTTTGTCTGTACCAGGTAGGCCCTCGGCCCTCAGGGGTAGGCTGCCGGCTGGATTTCCACGAATATCAAGATGCTACCCAGGGACAAGCAGCCCACTGTGCCAACTCGGGCTGCTTGAGAATGCCCATGGAGCTCTGGAAACTGAGACCAGGAATGTGGGGTTCTGAGTTTTGTTTCCCTGGGCAGAAGCATTTGCAGTGCCAGGTGGGCCCTTGGCCTTTCGGGGCCGACTGCTTGCTGGATTTCCACGAATCTGCAGATGCCGCCAAGGGACAAGCTGCCACCTGTGCCAACTCACGCTGCTTTGAGAGTGCCCATGGAGCTCTGCAAACTGAGACCAGGAACGTGGGGTGCTGGGTTTTGTTTTCCCAGGCAGAAGCCTTTGTCTGTAACTGGCAGGCCTTCGGCCCTTTGGGGCCGGCAGCCTGCTGGATTTCCACGAATATCAAGATGCCACCCAGGGACAAGCTGCCACCTGTGCCAACTCAGGCTGTTTTGAGAGTGCCCAGGGAGCTCTGCAAACTGAGAACAGGAAAGTGGGGAGGTGAGTTTTGTTTCCCCGGGCAGAAGCCTTTGCAGTACCAGGTAGGCCCGTGGTCCTTTGGGGCCGCCAGCCTGCTGGATTTCCACGAATATCAAGATGCCGCCCAGGGACAAGCTGCCACCTGTGGCAACTCACGCTGCTTTGAGAGTGCCCATGGAGCTCTGCAAACTGAGTCCAGGAATGTGGGGTGCTGGGTTTTGTTTCCCTGGGCAGAAGCATTTGCAGTTCCAGGTCGGCCCTCGGCCTTTCTGGGCCGGCTGCTTGCTGGATTTCCACGAATATCAAGATGCCACCCAGGGACAAGCTGCCACCTGTGCCAACTCGGGCTCCTTTGAGAGTGCCCACGGAACTCTGCAAACTGAGACCAGGAAGGTGGGGTGGTGAGTTTTGTTTTCCCGGGCAGAAGCCTTTTCTGTAGCAGGCTGGCCTTCGCCCCTTTGGGGCCGGCAGCCTGCTGGATTTCCACGAATATCAAGATGCCGCCCAGGGACAAGCTGCCACCTGTTGCAACTCGCGCTGCTTTGAGAGTGCCCATGGAGCTCTGCAAACTGAGACCAGGAACGTGGGGTGCTGAGTTTTTTTTCCTGGGCAGAAGCCTTTGTCATTACCAGGTAGGCCCTTGCTCCTTAGGGGCAGGCTGGTAGCATGATTTCCACGAATATCAAGATGCCGCCCAGGGACAAGCTGCCACCTGTTGCAACTCGCGCTGCTTTGAGAGTGCCCATGGAGCTCTGCAAACTGAGACCAGGAACGTGGGGTGCTGAGTTTTTTTTTCCTGGGCAGAAGCCTTTGTCATTACCAGGTAGGCCCTTGCTCCTTAGGGGCAGGCTGGTAGCATGATTTCCACGAATATCAAGATGCCGCCCAGGGACAAGCTGCCACCTGTTGCAACTCGCACTGCTTTGAGAGTGCCCATGGAGCTCTGCAAACTGAGACCAGGAACGTGGGGTGCTGAGTTTTTTTTCCTGGGCAGAAGCCTTTGTCATTACCAGGTAGGCCCTTGCTCCTTAGGGGCAGGCTGGTAGCATGATTTCCACGAATATCAAGATGCCGCCCAGGGACAAGCTGCCACCTGTGCCAACTTGGGCTGCTTTGAGAGTGCCCATGGAGCTCTGCAAACTGAGACCAGGAACGTGGGCTTGTGAGTTTTGTTTCCCCTGGCAGAAGCATTTGCAGTACCAGGTAGGCCCGTGGCCCATAATTGCAGGCAGCCTGCTGGTTTTCCATGAATATTAAGTTGTAGCCCAGGGAGAAGCTGCCACCTGTGCCAACTTGGGCTGCTTTGAGAGTGCCCATGGAGCTCTGAAAACTGAGACCAGGAACGTGGGGTGGTGAGTTTTGTTTCCCCGGGCAGAAGCATTTGCAGTACCAGGTAGGCCCGTGGCCCATAATTGCAGGTAGACTGCTGGATTTCCATGAATATCAAGATGCCACCCAGGGACAAGCTGCCACCTGTTGAAACTCGCACTGCTTTGAGAGTGCCCATGGAGCTCTGCAAACTGAGACCAGGAATGTGGGGTGGGGAGTTTTGTTTCCCCGGGCAGAAGCATTTGCAGTACCAGGTAGGCCCGTGGCCCATAATTGCAGGCAGCCTGCTGGATTTCCATGAATATCAAGATGTAGCCCAGGGACAAGCTGCCCCCTGCGGTAACTTGGGCTGCTTTGAGAGTGCTTCCGGAGCTCATCAAACTGAGACCAGGAACGTGGGGTGGTTAGTTTTGTTTCCCCGGGCAGAAGCATTTGTCAGTACCAGGTAGGCCCTCGGCCCTTAGGGGCAGGCTGGAAGCCAGATTTCTACGAATATCAAGATGTTGCCCAGGGACAAGCTGCAACCTGTGCCAACTCGGGCTGCTTTGAGTGTGCCCATGGAACTCTTAAATCTGAAATCAGGAACGTGGGGTTGTGGGTTTTGTTTCCCCAGGCAGAAGCATTTGTCAGTACCAGGTAGGCCCTCGGCCCTGCTTGTCCGGCAGCCTGCTGGATTTCCACGAATATCAAGATGCCGCCCAGGGACAAGCTGCAACCTGTGCCAACTCGCGCTGCTTTGAGAGTGCCCACGGAGCTCTGCAAACTGAGACCAGGAACATGAGTTTGTATGTTTTATTTCCCCGGGCAGAAGCCTTTGTCAGTACCAGGTAGGCCCTCGGCCCTTTGGGGTAGGCTGGCAGCAGGATTTCCACGAATATCAAGATGCCGCCCAGGGACAAGCTGCCACCTGTGCCAACTCGGGTTGCTTAGAGAGTGCCCATGGAGCTCTGCAAACTCAGACCAGGAACGTGGGGTGCTGAGTTTTGTTTCCCCAGGCAGAAGCCGTTGTCAGTGCCAGGTAGGCCCTTGGTCCTAAGGGGCCGGCACTCGGCCTGCAGGATTTCCACGAATATCAAGATGCCGCCCAGGGGCAAGCTGCTACCTGTGCCAACTCGTGCTGCTTTGAGAGTGCCCATGGAGCTCTACAAACTGAGACCAGGAACATGGGGTGCTGAGTTTTATTTTCCCGGGCAGAAGCATTTGCAGTACCAGATAGGCCCTCGGCCCTTTGTTCTCGGCTGCCTGCTGCAGGATTTCCACGAATATCAAGATGCCGCCAAGGGACAAGCTGCCACCTGTGCCAACTCGGGCTGCTTTGAGAGTGCCCACGGAGCTCTGTAAACTGAGACCAGGAACGTGGGGTGCTGATTGTTATTTTCCCGGGCAGAAGCCACTGTCTGTACCAGGCAGGCCCTTGTTCCTTGGGGGTAGGATGCTCTCTGGATTTCCATGAATATCAAGATGCCGCCCAGGGATAAGCTGCCACCTGTGCCAACTCGGGCTGCTTAGAGAGTGCCCATGGAGCTCTGCAAACTGAGACCAGGAACGTGGGGTGGTGGGTTTTTTTTCCGCGGGCAGAAGCATTTGTCAGTACCAGGTAGGCCCTCCACCCTTAGGGGCAGGCTGGCAGCCAGATTTCTAGGAATATCAAGATGTTGCCCAGGGACAAGCTGCCACCTGTGCCAACTTGGGCTGCTTTGAGTTTGCCCATGGAACTCCTAAATCTGAAACCAGGAACGTGGGGTGGTGGGTTGTGTATCCCCGGGCAGAAGCATTTGCAGTACCAGATAGGCCCTCGGCCCTGCTTGGCCGGCAGCCTGCTGGATTTCCACGAATATCAAGATGCCGCCCAGGGACAAGCTGCCACATGTGCCAACTCGGGGTGCTTTGAGAGTGCCAATGGAGCTCTGGAACCTGAGACCAGGACCGAGGGGTGCTTAGTTTTGTTTTCCCTGGGCAGAAGCCTTTGTCACTACCAGGTAAGCCCTTGGCCCTTCGGGGCCGGGTGCCCGCTGGATTTCCAGGAATATCAAGATGTTGCCCAGGGACAAGCTGCCACCTGTGCCAACTCGGGCTGCTTTGAGAGTGCCCACGGAGCTCTGCAAATTGAGACCAGGAACGTCGGGTGGTGGGTTTTGTTTTCCCTGGGCAGAAGCCTTTGTCAGTACCAGGTAGGCCCTCGGCACTTAGGGGCTGGCAGCCTGCTGGATTTCCACGAATATCAAGATGCCGCCCAGGGACAAGCCGCCACCTGTGCCAACTCGGGCTACTTTGAGAGTGCTCATGGAGCTCTGCAAACTGAGATCAGGAACGTTGGTTGGTGAATTTTGTTTCCCCGGGCAGAAGCCTTTGTCAGTACCGGGTAAGCCCTTGGCTCTTAGGGGCAGGGTGGCCCCAGGATTTCCACGAATATCAAGATGCTGCCCAGGGACAAGCTGCCACCTGTGCACACTCGGGCTGCTTTGAGAGTGCCCACGGAGCTCTGCAAACTGAGACCAGGAACCTGGGTTTCTCGGTTTTGTTTCCCAGGTCAGGCTGCCTGCTGGATTTCCATGAATATCAAGATGCTGCCCAGGGACAAGCTGGCACCTGTGCCAATTCGGGCTACTTTGAGAGTGCCTATGGAGCTCTGCAAACTGAGATCGGGAACGTGGGTTCGCGAATTTTGTTTCCCTGGGCAGAAGCCTTTGTCTGTACCCGGTCGACCCTTTGCCCTTCGGGGCCGTCTGCCTGCTGGATTTCCACGAATATCAAGATGCCGCCCAGGGACAAGCTGCCACCTGTGCCAACTCGGGCTGCTCTGACTGTGCCTGTGGATACAACACTCTGTTTGTCTCTTAAGGGTCTAATTACAAACTGTGTTTCATAAATTATGAGTGTGTTAAATGAATGTGTTCTAGGAGTGTGGGATCCTTGAAATACTATAATTTTTGATTTTCCTATGGTTGGAAGAATGTTTTACAAGCATAATGGGAATAGTCTTTATTTAGGTACTTTTTCTTCTAGAAAGTATACCATAAGTGTTTTCTAATATTAAATGACAGAGCAGCCCGTTGATCCTTTGCTGGATATTTTTCCTATTGTTCAAAAATAACAGAAAAAGGCTCTTGCAAAGATAAGGGGAAAAAATTGCTTTAAAAAGTATTTCATTACAGCTTTTAGAGGCAATTAAAGTGCACCCGTTGCTGATGGGAAGCCGATAACTGGTAAACATGTATTCACCTTGGTACGTCTCTCTAAAGAAATACTCTAACATCAAGCAATTAATCCCTTCCATCATAGTTTTAGCCTCTTTCCTTTTTTAAATGTCAATGAAAAACATCATGAAGAACTCCATATGTATCTCTCCGATTCATCTTACATACAAAGCAACTATTTTTCCACCGGTTTGCTTGATGGTCTGCTTACTGCATTCAGCATTTTTTGCATGCTTTTTTGCTTCTTTCTGCTGTCAATACTGGCCAATACATGCCATCTGCCAATGGTAGGATTTCTCTCACCTAAGCATATGGATTGAATCCTTAAGATCACTTACGATAAAATGGACAAAAAAGGAGTTGTTTGATTCCACCTAACATTGAGTCTCTTGGTAAAGGTCACCTGGAGAAAAGTTTTTGCTTCTAGAAGTCAACTCATGGATTGAAATATTTGAGAAGACTGATAGGCACTGGAGCATGGAGACACCTTCAGCCTCTGTGGATATAAAGCCCAGATTAAAATGATCAATTCTCTCAACTTGATGGACTGTACTGAGCAGAATTCTGACTAGAATCTCTTTCACACATAGAACACCCTGTTCAAGACACATGGTAAGATGAAGCTCACCTCCGGTTCCCTGCAGGTATTTGTATTTCTAATGAGTCTTTGGGATGCCTAGATGATTTTCAGATGTCTAAATTGAGACAAAGCCCACGACTTTCTCAAGATCTGGAACCACCTCCCTAGAAGGTGCAAAACACACAATGCCGCACTTGTGTCAAATTTGCCAAAGCAAGGACTAGAGCAAGAACTGGATGCAAAATACTTACACAGAGATGATAGTTTTTAAGATATTCATCAGATATTCTTCACATGGGAAGAGTCTTTGAACTCTTCTCTGATAGAACCCCAAAACTAAATGTTTTTTTTTTTTTTCATTGAGCACTCTTCTTGCTGCAATTCTTCAACTTGGCATGGCTTAATTCAATAGCATCCAAGTCAGAGAAAAATTGGTAAAGGCAGATAGGAAAGAAAATTAGAAATTCGTTACTCAGAGTGTGAGTAGGAAGACGGGGAGCCATTCAAAAGAATAAGCAAACGAAATAGGAGCAGTGAAAATGAGACACATCCTGCATCTTTCCGGCGGGGAAGATGGATTATTTAATTAGTGACAAAATTAGAAGAGCCTGAACATTTGCTGTCCCACAACAGGAACAGAATAACCATTGGGCACGCACATAATAGCCAAAGAAACATAACAAAGAGAAGGAAATACAGAGAATAGGAAAAAGAAGTAAGACGCTTTTTTCAATCATTGAAATTCAGGAGGTGTATCTTTCTAATACACTTTTTTATACAGTAAAAGAGTAGTTATATACAGTCGGGTAAATTGCAGCTATGTATCATTTTTAGACAGGAAATGTTTTCCAAAAAACATGTACCAGATTATACCACAAGTTTCTGACTGCCAAAGAAGAAAGTACAAAACAGCAAACACTTGGGTAAAGTCCCAGGAACCAGAGATCAAGATCTACACCGATATAAGGAGAGCGGTGAGTTTTTCAAGAAGCAAAAGCGAATGCAGCTGACTATGCTTGTGGATGAAAAGCAGCTGGATTTTTTGCAATTCCATTAGGAGCGCACAAAAGCGCGGTGCTCGGCTGCCTCATGCTTCGCATGCTGTGAGCTGCACAGAAATTAAGCTGAGCAAGGTTCTTCAGCTTTGCCCTTTTTCAGCAGCTGCGCCACACTGACGGACTGGAATATCTCTCGAGATCTTTTCCTTTCTCAAGAATGTATTGTTGCTGTGTCTTGACCGCACAAGGATAAGTATGAAGAGATCACAGCCATCTCGAAATAAATTCGCCGCTTTATTAAAAAGATAAATGCTTCAACAATGCGCAGCCACGACAAAAATCAGGGCCAAGAGTGGGAGACGTGTGTTGTGCTGGCACCCTATTTCTGTCGGCGAAAAGTCATGGAGAAGCTTTTGGCTAGGATGCAGACGACGAGAGAGGCAGAAACCAAAAGTACGGGGCTGTCCGGAGCGAAGTGCCGCTCGCGGGCGTCTTTCGCCCGAAGCACCGCACGGGGGCGCACCGCCACCGGCACAAGCAGCAGTGCGCGAAGAAGCGGCTCATTCGCCTACGGTAGACGGAGAGATGGCAGCTTGCAGGAGGTGAAGCAGCAAGCCGCCCAACACCAGCATTGTGTGCGCAGCTCTCGAACTGCTGCGGGATGGTGGATTGCCACTCGCATGCCTATGAAAATCACGTTAGCATGGGAATGGAAGAAGTTTTTGGACAACTTTGCTATGCAACTTGCTAGTGCTTCTGCAACACTCCGTGGAAACTCTTGCGGGTCTCTTTGCGCTGCGAGATGCAAAGAACTGGGTGAACTCGGCAAGCAAGATCGGAAGATGTTTGCAGTGCTGGCACACTTTCTCTCTCGGCGAGAAGTCATGGAGAAGCTTTTGGCTAGGATGCAGACGACGAGAGAGGCAGAAACCAAAAGTACGGGGCTGTCCGGAGCAAAGTGCCGCTCACGGGCGTCTTTCGCCCGAAGCAGCGCACGGGGGCGCACCGCCACCGGCACAAGCAGCAGTGCGCGAAGAAGCGGCTCATTCGCCTTCGGTAGACGGAGAGCCGGCAGCTTGCAGGAGGTGAAGAAGCAAGCCGCACTACAGCAGCATACCAGCATTGTGTGCGCAGCTCTCCAACTGCTGCGGAATTCTGGATTGCTACTCGTATGCCTTTGAAAATCACGTTAGCATGCGAATGGAAGAAGTTTTTGGACAACTTTGCAATGCATCTTGCTAGTGCTTCTGCAACACTCCGTGGAAACTTGCCGGTCTCTTTGCGCTGCGAGATGCAAAGAACTGGGTGAACTCGTCAAGCAAGATCCGAAGATGTTTGCAGTGCTGGCGCACTTTCTCTCTCGGCGAGAAGTCATGGAGAAGCTTTTGGCTAGGATGCAGACGACGAGAGAGACAGAAACCAAAAGTACGGAGCTGTCGGGAGCGAAGTGCCGCTGGCCGGCGTCTTTCGTCCGAAGCAGCGCTCCGGAGCGCACCGCCACCGGCACAACCAGCAGTGCCCGAAGAAGCGGCTCTTTCGCCTTCGGTAGACGGAGAGCCGGCAGCTTGCAGGAGGTGAAGAAGGAAGCCGCACGACACCAGCATTGTGCTCGCAGCTTACGAACTGCTGCGGGATGGTGGATTGCCACGCGCATGCCTTTGAAAATCACGTTAGCATGCGAATGGAAGAAGTTTTTGGACAACTTTGAAATGCATCTTGCTAGTGCTCCTGCAACGCTCCGTGGAAACTCTTGCGGGTCTCTTTGCGCTGCGAGATGCAAAGAACTGGGTGAACTCGTCAAGCAAGATCGGAAGATGTTTGCTGTGCTGGCACACTTTCTCTCTCGGCGAGAAGTCATGGAGAAGCTTTTGGCTAGGATGCAGACGACGAGAGAGGCAGAAGCCAAAAGTACGGGGCTGTCCGGAGCGAAGTACCACTCGCAGGCGTCTTCGCCCGAAGCAGCGCTCCGGAGCGCACCGCCACCGGCACAAGCAGCAGTGCGCGAAGAAGCGGCTCTTTCGCCTTCGCTAGACGGAGAGCCGGCCGCTTGCAGGAGGTGAAGAAACAAGCCGCACAACAGCAGCATTGTGTGCGCAGCTCTCCAACTGCTGCGGGATGGTGGATTGCCACTCGTATGCCTTTTTAAAATCACGTTAGCATGCGAATGGAAGAAGTTTTTGGACAACTTTACAATGCATCTTGCTACTGCTCCTGCAACACTCCGTGGAAACTCTTGCGGGTCTCTTTGCGCTGCGAGATGCAAAGAACTGGGTGAACTCGTCAAGCAAGATCGGAAGATGTTTGCAGTGCTGGCACACTTTCTCTCTCGGCGAGAAGTCATGGAGAAGCTTTTGGCAAGGATGCAGAAGACGAGAGAGGCAGAAGCCGGAGGTACGGAGCTGTCCGGAGCAAAGTGCCGCTCGCGGGCGTCTTTCGTCCGAAGCAGCGCTCCGGAGCGCACCGCCACCGGCACAAGCAGCAGTGCGCGAAGAAGCGGCTCTTTTGCCTTCGCTAGACGGAGAGCCGGCAGCTTGCAGGAGGTGAAGAAACAAGCCGCACGACACCAGCTTACCGGCATTGTGTGCGCAGCTCTCCAACTGCTGCGGAATTGTGGTTTGCTACTCGTATGCCTTTGAAAATCACGTTAGCATGCGAATGGAAGAAGTTTTTGGACAACTTTGCAATGCATCTTGCTAGTGCTTCTGCAACACTCCGTGGAAACTCTTGACGGTCTCTTTGCGCTGCGAGATGCAAAGAACTGGGTGAACTCTTCAAGCAAGATCCGAAGATGTTTGCAGTGCTGGCGCACTTTCTCTCTCGGCGAGAAGTCATGGAGAAGCTTTTGGCTGGGATGCAGACGACGAGAGAGACAGAAACCAAAAGTACGGAGCTGTCGGGAGCGAAGTGCCGCTCGCGGGCGTCTTTCGTCCGAAGCAGCGCTCCGGAGCGCACCGCCACCGGCACAACCAGCAGTGCCCGAAGAAGCGGCTCTTTCGCCATCGGTAGACGGAGAGCCGGCAGCTTGCAGGAGGTGAAGAAGGAAGCCGCACGACACCAGCATTGTGCTCGCAGCTTACGAACTGCTGCGGGATGGTGGATTGCCACGCGCATGCCTTTGAAAATCACGTTAGCATGCGAATGGAAGAAGTTTTTGGACAACTTTGCAATGCATCTTGCTACTGCTCCTGCAACGCTCCGTGGAAACTCTTGCGGGTCTCTTTGCGCTGCGAGATGCAAAGAACTGGGTGAACTCGTCAAGCAAGATCGGAAGATGTTTGCTGTGCTGGCACACTTTCTCTCTCGGCGAGAAGTCATGGAGAAGCTTTTGGCTAGGATGCAGACGACGAGAGAGGCAGAAGCCAAAAGTACGGGGCTGTCCGGAGCGAAGTACCACTCGCAGGCGTCTTCGCCCGAAGCAGCGCTCCGGAGCGCACCGCCACCGGCACAAGCAGCAGTGCGCGAAGAAGCGGCTCTTTCGCCTTCGCTAGACGGAGAGCCGGCAGCTTGCAGGAGGTGAAGAAACAAGCCGCACAACAGCAGCATTGTGTGCGCATCTCTCCAACTGCTGCGGGATGGTGGATTGCCACTCGTATGCCTTTTTAAAATCACGTTAGCATGCGAATGGAAGAAGTTTTTGGACAACTTTGCAATGCATCTTGCTAGTGCTTCTGCAACACTCCGTGGAAACTCTTGCCGGTCTCTTTGCGCTGCGAGATGCAAAGAACTGGGTGAACTCGGCAAGCAAGATCCGAAGATGTTTGCTGTGCTGGCACACTTTCTCTCTTGACGAGAAGTCATGGAGAAGCTTTTGGCTAGGATGCAGACGACGAGAGTGGCAGAAGCCGGAGGTACGGAGCTGTCCGGAGCAAAGTGTCGCTCGCGGGCGTTTTTCTCCCGAAGCAGCGCTCCGGAGCGCACCGCCACCGGCACAACCAGCAGTGCGCGAAGAAGCGGCTGTTTCGCCTTCGGTAGACGGAGAGCCGGCAGCTTGCAGGAGGTGAAGAAGCAAGCCGCACGACACCAGCATTGTGCTCGCAGCTTACGAACTGCTGCGGGATGGTGGATTGCCACGCGCATGCCTTTTAAAATCACGTTAGCATGCGAATGGAAGAAGTTTTTGGACAACTTTGCAATGCATCTTGCTAGTGCTCCTGCAACGCTCCGTGGAAACTCTTGCGGGTCTCTTTGCGCTGCGAGATGCAAAGAACTGGGTGAACTCTTCAAGCAAGATCGGTAGATGTTTGCAGTGCTGGCACACTTTCTCTCTCGGCGAGAAGTCATGGAGAAGCTTTTGGCTAGGATGCAGACGACGAGAGAGGCAGAAGACGGAGGTACGGAGCTGTCCGGAGCAAAGTGCCGCTCGCGGGCGTCTTTCGTCCGAAGCAGCGCTCCGGAGCGCACCGCCACCGGCACAAGCAGCAGTGCGCGAAGAAGCGGCTCTTTCGCCTTCGCTAGACGGAGAGCCGGCAGCTTGCAGCAGGTGAAGAAGCAAGCCGCACGACACCAGCTTACCGGCATTGTGTGCGCAGCTGTCGAACTGATGCGGGATAGTGGTTTGCTACTCGTATGCCTTTGAAAATCACGTTAGCATGCGAATGGAAGAAGTTTTTGGACAACTTTGCTATGCATCTTGCTAGTGCTCCTGCCACACTCCGTGGAAACTCTTGCGGGTCTCTTTGCGCTGCGAGATGCAAAGAACTGGGTGAACTCGTCAAGCAAGATCGGAAGATGTTTGCTGTGCTGGCACACTTTCTCTCTCGGCGAGAAGTCATGGAGAAGCTTTTGGCTAGGATGCAGACGACGAGGGAGGCAGAAGCCAAAAGTACGGAGCTTTCCGGAGCGAAGTGCCACTCGCAGGCGTCTTCGCCTGAAGCAGCGCTCCCGAGCGCAGCGCCACCGGCACAAGCAGCAGTGCGCGAAGAAGCGGCTGTTTCGCTTTCGCTAGACGGAGAGCCGGCAGCTTGCAGCAGGTGAAGAAGCAAGCCGCACGACACCAGCTTACCGGCATTGTGTGCGCAGCTGTCGAACTGATGCGGGATAGTGGTTTGCTACTCGTATGCCTTTGAAAATCACGTTAGCATGCGAATGGAAGAAGTTTTTGGACAACTTTGCAATGCATCTTGCTAGTGCTTCTGCAACACTCCGTGGAAACTCTTGCGGGTCTCTTTGAGCTGCGAGATGCAAAGAACTCGGTGAACTCGGCAAGCAATATCGGAAGATGTTTTCTGTGCTGGCACAATTTCTCTCTCGGCGAGAAGTCATGGAGAAGCTTTTGGCAAGGATGCAGAAGACGAGAGAGGCAGAAGACGGAGGTACGGAGCTGTCCGGAGCAAAGTGCCGCTCGCGGGCTTCTTTCGTCCGAAGCAGCGCTCCGGAGCGCACCGCCACCGGCACAACCAGCAGTGCCCGAAGAAGCGGCTCTTTCGCCTTCGCTAGACGGAGAGCCGGCAGCTTGCAGCAGGTGAAGAAACAATCCGCACAACAGCAGCCTTGTGTGCGCATCTCTCGAACTGCTGCGGGATGGTGGATTGCCACTCGTATGCCTTTTTAAAATCACGTTAGCATGCGAATGGAAGAAGTTTTTGGACAACTTTGCAATGCATCTTGCTAGTGCTTCTGCAACACTCCGTGGAAACTCTTGCGGGTCTCTTTGCGCTGCGAGATGCAAAGAACTGGGTGAACTCGTCAAGCAAGATCCGAGGATGTTTGCTGTGCTGGCACACTTTCTCTCTCGGCGAGAAGTCATGGAGAAGCTTTTGGCTGGGATGCAGACGACGAGAGAGACAGAAACCAAAAGTACGGAGCTGTCCGGAGCGAAGTGCCTCTCGCGGGCGTCTTTCGCCCGAAGCAGCGCTCCGGAGCGCACCGCCACCGGCACAAGCAGCAGTGCGCGAAGAAGCGGCTCTTTCGCCTTCGCTAGACGGAGAGCCGGCAGCATGCAGGAGGTGAAGAAACAAGCCGCACAACAGCAGCATTGTGTGCGCAGCTCTCCAACTGCTGCGGGATGGTGGATTGCCACTCGTATGCCTTTGAAAATCACGTTAGCATGCGAATGGAAGAAGTTTTTGGACAACTTCTTGCTAGTGCTTCTGCACCACTCCGTGGAAACTCTTGCGGGTCTCTTTGCGCTGCGAGATGCAAAGAACTGGGTGAACTTGTCAAGCAAGATCGGAAGATGTTTGCTGTGCTGGCACACTTTCTCTCTCGGCGAGAAGTCATGGAGAAGCTTTTGGCTGGGATGCAGACGACGAGAGAGGCAGAAGCCGGAGGTACGGAACTGTCCGGAGCAAAGTGCCGCTGGCCGGCGTTTTTCTCCCGAAGCAGCGCTCCGGAGCGCACCGCCACCGGCACAAGCATCAGTGCGCGAAGAAGCGGCTGTTTCGCTTTCGGTAAACGGGGAGCCGGCAGCTTGCAGGTGGTGAAGAAACAAGCCTCACGACACCAGCTTACCGGCATTGTGTGCGCGGCTGTCGAATTGATGCGGGATAGTGGTTTGCTACTCGTATGCCTTTTAAAATCACGTTAGCATGCGAATGGAAGAAGTTTTTGGACAACTTTGCTATGCATCTTGCTAGTGCTCCTGCAACACTCCGTGGAAACTCTTGCGGGTCTCTTTGCGCTGCGAGATGCAAAGAACTCGGTGAACTCGGCAAGCAATATCGGAAGATGTTTTCTGTGCTGGCACAATTTCTCTCTCGGCGAGAAGTCATGGAGAAGCTTTTGGCAAGGATGCAGAAGACGAGAGAGGCAGAAGACGGAGGTACGGAGCTGTCCGGAGCAAAGTGCCGCTCGCGGGCGTCTTTCGTCCGAAGCAGCGCTCCGGAGCGCACCGCCACCGGCACAACCAGCAGTGCCCGAAGAAGCGGCTCTTTCGCCTTCGCTAGACGGAGAGCCGGCAGCTTGCAGCAGGTGAAGAAACAATCCGCACAACAGCAGCATTGTGTGCGCAGCTCTCGAACTGCTGCGGGATGGTGGATTGCCACTCGTATGCCTTTTTAAAATCACGTTAGCATGCGAATGGAAGAAGTTTTTGGACAACTTTGCAATGCATCTTGCTAGTGCTTCTGCAACACTCCGTGGAAACTCTTGCGGGTCTCTTTGTGCTGCGAGATGCAAAGAACTGGGTGAACTCGTCAAGAAAGATCCGAGGATGTTTGCTGTGCTGGCACACTTTCTCTCTCGGCGAGAAGTCATGGAGAAGCTTTTGGCTGGGATGCAGACGACGAGAGAGACAGAAACCAAAAGTACGGAGCTGTCGGGAGCGAAGTGCCTCACGCGGGCGTCTTTCGCCCGAAGCAGCGCTCCGGAGCGCACCGCCACCGGCACAAGCAGCAGTGCGCGAAGAAGCGGCTCTTTCGCCTTCGCTAGACGGAGAGCCGGCAGCATGCAGGAGGTGAAGAAACAAGCCGCACAACAGCAGCATTGTGTGCGCAGCTCTCCAACTGCTGCGGGATGGTGGATTGCCACTCGTATGCCTTTGAAAATCACGTTAGCATGCGAATGGAAGAAGTTTTCGGACAACTTTGCAATGCATCTTGCTAGTGCTCCTGCAACACTCCGTGGAAACTCTTGCGGGTCTCTTTGCGCTGCGAGATGCAAAGAACTGGGTGAACTCGGCAAGCAAGATGGGAAGATGTTTGCAGTGCTGGCACACTTTCTCTCTCGGCGAGAAGTCATGGAGAAGCTTTTGGCTAGGATGCAGACGACGAGAGAGGCAGAAGGCGGAGGTACGGAGCTGTCCGGAGCGAAGTGCCGCTCGCGGGCGTCTTTCGCCCGAAGCAGCTCACGGGGGCGTACCGAGACCATTACAAGCATCAGTGCGCGAAGAAGCGGCTCATTCGCCTTCGCTAGACGGAGAGCCGGCAGCTTGCAGCAGGTGAAGAAGCAAGCCGCACGACACCAGCTTACCGGCATTGTGTGCGCAGCTGTCGAACTGATGCGGGATAGTGGTTTGCTACTCGTATGCCTTTGAAAATCACGTTAGCATGCGAATGGAAGAAGTTTTTGGACAACTTTGCAATGCATCTTGCTAGTGCTTCTGCAACACTCCGTGGAAACTCTTGCGGGACTCTTTGCGCTGCGAGATGCAAAGAACTGGGTGAACTCGTCAAGCAAGATCGGAAGATGTTTGCAGTGCTGGCACACTTTCTCTCTCGGCGAGAAGTCATGGAGAAGCTTTTGGCTGGGATGCAGATGACGAGAGAGGCAGAAGCCGGAGGTATGGAGCTGTCCGGAGCGAAGTGCCGCTCCCGGCCGTCTTTCGCCCGAAGCAGCGCTCCGGAGCGCAGCGCCACCGGCAAAAGCAGCAGTGCGAGAAGAAGCGGCTCTTTCGCCTTCGGTAGACAAAGAGCCGGCAGCATGCAGGAGTTGAAGAAGCAAGCAACACAACACAAGCCCCATGGAGCTCGCTGGTAGCTAGATTTCCACGAATATAAAGTTGCCACCCAGGGACAGGCTGCCACCAATGCCATCTCGGGCTGCTGTGAGAGTGCCCAGGGAGCTCTGCAAACTGACACCAGGAACGTGGGGTGGTGGGTTTTATTTCCCCGGACAGAAGCATTTGTCATTACCAGGAAGTCCCTTGGCCCTTAGGGGCCAGCAGCTCGCTGGATTTCCACGAATATCAAGATGCCGCCCAGGGACAAGCTGCCACCTGTGCCAACTCGCGCTGCATTGAGAGTCCCCAAGGAGCTCTGCAAACTCAGACCATTAACCGCGGTGGTGGGTTTTATTTCTCCGGGCAGAAGCCTTTGTCAGTACCAGTTAGGCCCTTTTTCCTTAGGGGTAGGCTGCTGTCTGGATTTCCACGAATATCAAAATGCATCCCAGGGACAAGCTGCCACCTGTGCCAACTCGTGCGGCTTTGAGTGTGCTCATGGAGCTCTTCAAACTGAGACCAGGAACGTGGGCTGGTGGGTTTTGCATTCCCGGGCAGAAGCCTTTGCCAGTACCAGGTAGGCCCTCGGCCCTCCGGGGCCGGCTGGCTGCAGGATTTCCACGAATTTCAAGATGCCACCCAGGGACAAGCTGCCCCCTCTGTCAGCTCGGGCTTCTTTGAGAGTGCCCATGGAGCTCTACAAACTGAGACCAGGAACGTGAGGTCGTGAATTTTGTTTTCCCGGGCAGAAGCCTTTGTCAGTACCAGGTAGGCCCTCGGTCCTTAGGGGCAGGTGGGCAGCAGGATTTCCACCAATATCAAGATGCCACCCAGGGACAAGCTGCCACCTGTTGAAACTCGCGCTGCTTTGAGAGTGCCCACGGAACTCTGCAAACTGAGACCAGGAACGTGGGGTGCTGGGTTTTGTTTCCCCGGGCAGAAGCATTTGCAGTACCAGGTAGGCCCTTGGTCCTTAAGGGTAGGCTGCCTTCTTGATTTCCACGAATATCAAGATGCCGCCCAGGGACAAGCTGCCTCCTGTGCTAACTTGGGCTGCTTTGAGAGTTCCCATGAGGCTCTGCAAACTGAGATCAGGAACGCCGGGTAGTGGGTTTTGTTTTGTTGGGCATAAGCGTTTGTCTGTACCAGGTAGGCCCTCGGCGCTCAGGGGTAGGCTGCCAGCTGGATTTCCACGAATATCAAGATGCCGTCAAGGGACAAGCTGCCACCTGTGGAAACTCACGCTGCTTTGAGAGTGCCCATGGAGCTCTGCAAACTGAGACCAGGAATGTGGGGTGCTGAGTTTTGTTTTCCCGGGCAGAAGCCTTTGTCTGTAGCAGGCAGGCCTTCGGCCCTTTGGGGCCGGCTGGTAGCATGATTTCCACGAATATCAAGATGCCGCCCAGGGACAAGCTGCCACCTGTGCCAACTCGGGCTGCTTTGAGAGTGCCCATGGAGCTCTGCAAACTGAGACCAGGAACGTGGGCTGGTGAGTTTTGTTTTCCGGGGCAGAAGCCTTTGTCAGTACCAGATAGTCCGACGGCCCTTAGGAGCCAGCTCGCAGCTGGATTTCCGCGACTATCAAGATGCCACCCAGGGACAAGTTGCCACCTGTGCCAACTTGGTCTGCGTTGAGTGTGCCCATGGAGCTCTGCAAACTGAGACCAGGAACGTCGGGGGCTGAGTTTAATTTTCCGGGGCAGAAGCCTTTGTCAGTACCAGGTAGGGCCTCGGACCTCCGGGGCCGGCTGGCTGCTGGATTTCCACGAATATCATGATGCCACCCAGGGACAAGTTGCCACCTGTGCCAACTCGGGCTGCTTTGAGAGTGCCCACGGAACTCTGCAAACTGAGACCAGGAACGTGGGGTGCTGGGTTTCTTTCCCCGGGCAGAAGCATTTGCAGTACCAGGTAGGCCCTTGGTCCTTAAGGGTAGGCTGCCGTCTGGATTTCCACGAATATCAAGATGCCACCCAGGGACAAGCTTCCCCCTGTGCTAACTTGGGCTGCTTTGAGAGTTCCCATGAGGCTCTGCAAACTGAGATCAGGAACGCCGGGTAGTGGGTTTTGTTTTGCTGGGCAGAAGCCTTTGTCTGTACCAGGGAGGCCCTCGGCCCTCAGGGGTAGGCTGCCGGCTGGATTTCCACGAATATCAAGATGCTGCCCAGGGACAAGCTGCCCACTGTGCCAACTTGGGCTGCTTTGAGAGTGCCCATGGAGCTCTGGAAACTGAGACCAGGAATGTGGGGTTCTGAGTTTTGTTTCCCTGGGCAGAAGCATTTGCAGTGCCAGGTGGGCCCTAGGCCCTTGAGGCCGGCTGCTTGCTGGATTTCCACGAATCTGAAGATGCCGCCAAGGGACAAGCTGCCACCTGTGGCAACTCACGCTGCTTTGAGAGTGCCCATGGAGCTCTGCAAACTGAGACCAGGAACGTGGGGTGCTGAGTTTTGTTTTCCCGGGCAGAAGCCTTTGTCTGTAGCAGGCAGGCCTTCGGCCCTTTGGGGCCGGCAGCCTGCTGGATTTCCACGAATATCAAGATGCTGCCCAGGGACAAGCTGCCACCTGTGCAACTCACGCTGCTTTGAGAGTGCCCATGGAGCTCTGCAAACTGAGACCAGGAACGTGGGGTGCTGAGTTTTGTTTTCCTAGGCAGAAGCCTTTGTCAGTACCAGAAAGGCCCTTGCTCCTTAGGGGCAGGCTGGTAGCATGATTTCCACGAATATCAAGATGCCGCCCAGGGACAAGCTGCCACCTGTGCCAACTCGGGCTGCTTTGAGAGTGCCCATGGAGCACTGCAAACTGAGACCAGGAACGTGGGCTGGTGAGTTTTGTTTTGCTGGGCAGACGACTTTCTCTCTACTAGGTTGGCCCTCCACCCTTAGCGTCCGGCTACCTGCTGGATTTCCACGAATATCAAGATGCCGCCCAGGGACAAGTTGCCACCTGTGCCAACTCGTGCCGCTTTTAGAGTGCCCATGGAGCTCTGCAAACTGAGACCAGGAACGTGGGGTGCTGAGTTTTGTTTCCCGGGCAGAAGCCTTTGTCTGTACCAGGTAGGCCCTCGGCCCTCTGGGGTAGGCTGCCGGCTGGATTTCCACGAATATCAAGATGCTACCCAGGGACAAGCAGCCCACTGTGCCAACTCGGGCTGCTTGAGAATGCCCATGGAGCTCTGGAAACTGAGACCAGGAATGTGGGGTTCTGAGTTTTGTTTCCCTGGGCAGAAGCATTTGCAGTGCCAGGTGGGCCCTTGGCCTTTCGGGGCCGACTGCTTGCTGGATTTCCACGAATCTGCAGATGCCGCCAAGGGACAAGCTGCCACCTGTGGCAACTCACGCTGCTTTGAGAGTGCCCATGGAGCTCTGCAAACTGAGACCAGGAACGTGGGGTGCTGAGTTTTGTTTTCCCGGGCAGAAGCCTTTGTCTGTAGCTGGCAGGCCTTCGGCCCTTTGGGGCCGGCAGCCTGCTGGATTTCCACGAATATCAAGATGCCACCCAGGGACAAGCTGCCACCTGTGCCAACTCAGGCTGTTTTGAGAGTGCCCAGGGAGCTCTGCAAACTGAGAACAGGAAAGTGGGGAGGTGAGTTTTGTTTCCCCGGGCAGAAGCCTTTGCAGTACCAGGTAGGCCCGTGGTCCTTTGGGGCCGCCAGCCTGCTGGATTTCCACGAATATCAAGATGCCGCCCAGGGACAAGCTGCCACCTGTGGCAACTCACGCTGCTTTGAGAGTGCCCATGGAGCTCTGCAAACTGAGACCAGGAATGTGGGGTGCTGGGTTTTGTTTCCCTGGGCAGAAGCATTTGCAGTTCCAGGTCGGCCCTCGGCCTTTCTGGGCCGGCTGCTTGCTGGATTTCCACGAATATCAAGATGCCACCCAGGGACAAGCTGCCACCTGTGCCAACTCGGGCTCCTTTGAGAGTGCCGACGGAACTCTGCAAACTGAGACCAGGAAGGTGGGGTGGTGAGTTTTGTTTTCCCGGGCAGAAGCCTTTTCTGTAGCAGGCTGGCCTTCGCCCCTTTGGGGCCGGCAGCCTGCTGGATTTCCACGAATATCAAGATGCCGCCCAGGGACAAGCTGCCACCTGTTGCAACTCGCGCTGCTTTGAGAGTGCCCATGGAGCTCTGCAAACTGAGACCAGGAACGTGGGGTGCTGAGTTTTTTTTCCTGGGCAGAAGCCTTTGTCATTACCCGGTAGGCCCTTGCTCCTTAGGGGCAGGCTGGTAGCATGATTTCCACGAATATCAAGATGCCGCCCAGGGACAAGCTGCCACCTGTTGCAACTCGCGCTGCTTTGAGAGTGCCCATGGAGCTCTGCAAACTGAGACCAGGAACGTGGGGTGCTGAGTTTTTTTTCCTGGGCAGAAGCCTTTGTCATTACCAGGTAGGCCCTTGCTCCTTAGGGGCAGGCTGGTAGCATGATTTCCACGAATATCAAGATGCCGCCCAGGGACAAGCTGCCACCTGTGCCAACTTGGGCTGCTTTGAGAGTGCCCATGGAGCTCTGCAAACTGAGACAAGGGACGTGGGCTTGTGAGTTTTGTTTCCCCTGGCAGAAGCATTTGCAGTACCAGGTAGGCCCGTGGCCCATAATTGCAGGCAGCCTGCTGGATTTCCATGAATATTAAGTTGTAGCCCAGGGACAAGCTGCCACCTGTGCCAACTTGGGCTGCTTTGAGAGTGCCCATGGAGCTCTGAAAACTGAGACCAGGAACGTGGGGTGGTGAGTTTTGTTTCCCCGGGCAGAAGCATTTGCAGTACCAGGTAGGCCCGTGGCCCATAATTGCAGGTAGACTGCTGGATTTCCATGAATATCAAGATGCCACCCAGGGACAAGCTGCCACCTGTTGAAACTCGCACTGCTTTGAGAGTGCCCATGGAGCTCTGCAAACTGAGACCAGGAATGTGGGGTGGTGAGTTTTGTTTCCCCGGGCAGAAGCATTTGCAGTACCAGGTAGGCCCGTGGTCCTTAAGGGTAGGCTGCCTTCTTGATTTCCACGAATATCAAGATGCCGCCCAGGGACAAGCTGCCTCCTGTGCTAACTTGGGCTGCTTTGAGAGTTCCCATGAGGCTCTGCAAACTGAGATCAGGAACGCCGGGTAGTGGGTTTTGTTTTTGTTGGGCATAAGCGTTTGTCTGTACCAGGTAGGCCCTCGGCGCTCAGGGGTAGGCTGCCAGCTGGATTTCCACGAATATCAAGATGCCGTCAAGGGACAAGCTGCCACCTGTGGAAACTCACGCTGCTTTGAGAGTGCCCATGGAGCTCTGCAAACTGAGACCAGGAATGTGGGGTGCTGAGTTTTGTTTTCCCGGGCAGAAGCCTTTGTCAGTACCAGAAAGGCCTTTGCTCCTTAGCGGCAGGCTGGTAGCATGATTTCCACGAATATCAAGATGCCGCCCAGGGACAAGCTGCCACCTGTGCCAACTCGGGCTGCTTTGAGAGTGCCCATGGAGCTCTGCAAACTGAGACCAGGAACGTGGGCTGGTGAGTTTTGTTTTCCGGGGCAGAAGCCTTTGTCAGTACCAGATAGTCCGACGGCCCTTAGGAGCCAGCTGGTGGCTGGATTTCCGCGACTATCAAGATGCCACCCAGGGACAAGTTGCCACCTGTGCCAACTTGGTCTGCGTTGAGTGTGCCCATGGAGCTCTGCAAACTGAGACCAGGAACGTCGGGGGCTGAGTTTAATTTTCCGGGGCAGAAGCCTTTGTCAGTACCAGGTAGGGCCTCGGACCTCCGGGGCCGGCTGGCTGCTGGATTTCCACGAATATCATGATGCCACCCAGGGACAAGTTGCCACCTGTGCCAACTCGCGCTGCTTTGAGAGTGCCCACGGAACTCTGCAAACTGAGACCAGGAACGTGGGGTGCTGGGTTTTCTTTCCCCGGGCAGAAGCATTTGCAGTACCAGGTAGGCCCTTGGTCCTTAAGGGTAGGCTGCCGTCTGGATTTCCACGAATATCAAGATGCCACCCAGGGACAAGCTGCCCCCTGTGCTAACTTGGGCTGCTTTGAGAGTTCCCATGAGGCTCTGCAAACTGAGATCAGGATCGCCGGGTAGTGGGTTTTGTTTTGCTGGGCAGAAGCCTTTGTCTGTACCAGGGAGGCCCTCGGCCCTCAGGGGTAGGCTGCCGGCTGGATTTCCACGAATATCAAGATGCTGCCCAGGGACAAGCTGCCCACTGTGCCAACTTGGGCTGCTTTGAGAGTGCCCATGGAGCTCTGGAAACTGAGACCAGGAATGTGGGGTTCTGAGTTTTGTTTCCCTGGGCAGAAGCATTTGCAGTGCCAGGTGGGCCCTAGGCCCTTCAGGCCGGCTGCTTGCTGGATTTCCACGAATATCAAGATGCCGCCAAGGGACAAGCTGCCACCTGTGGCAACTCACGCTGCTTTGAGAGTGCCCATGGAGCTCTGCAAACTGAGACCAGGAACGTGGGGTGCTGAGTTTTGTTTTCCCGGGCAGAAGCCTTTGTCTGTAGCAGGTAGGCCTTCGGCCCTTTGGGGCCGGCAGCCTGCTGGATTTCCACGAATATCAAGATGCTGCCCAGGGACAAGCTGCCACCTGTGCAACTCACGCTGCTTTGAGAGTGCCCATGGAGCTCTGCAAACTGAGACCAGGAACGTGGGGTGCTGAGTTTTTTTTCCTAGGCAGAAGCCTTTGTCAGTACCAGAAAGGCCCTTGCTCCTTAGGGGCAGGCTGGTAGCATGATTTCCACGAATATCAAGATGCCGCCCAGGGACAAGCTGCCACCTGTGCCTACTCGGGCTGCTTTGAGAGTGCCCATGGAGCACTGCAAACTGAGACCAGGAACGTGGGGTGCTGAGTTTTGTTTTGCTGGGCAGACGACTTTCTCTCTACTAGGTTGGCCCTCCACCCTTAGCATCCGGCTACCTGCTGGATTTCCACGAATATCAAGATGCCGCCCAGGGACAAGCTGCCACCTGTGCCAACTCGTGCCGCTTTTAGAGTGCCCATGGAGCTCTGCAAACTGAGACCAGGAACGTGGGGTGCTGAGTTTTGTTTCCCGGGCAGAAGCCTTTGTCTGTACCAGGTAGGCCCTCGGCCCTCAGGGGTAGGCTGCCGGCTGGATTTCCACGAATATCAAGATGCTACCCAGGGACAAGCAGCCCACTGTGCCAACTCGGGCTGCTTGAGAATGCCCATGGAGCTCTGGAAACTGAGACCAGGAATGTGGGGTTCTGAGTTTTGTTTCCCTGGGCAGAAGCATTTGCAGTGCCAGGTGGGCCCTTGGCCTTTCGGGGCCGACTGCTTGCTGGATTTCCACGAATCTGCAGATGCCGCCAAGGGACAAGCTGCCACCTGTGCCAACTCACGCTGCTTTGAGAGTGCCCATGGAGCTCTGCAAACTGAGACCAGGAACGTGGGGTGCTGAGTTTTGTTTTCCCGGGCAGAAGCCTTTGTCTGTAGCTGGCAGGCCTTCGGCCCTTTGGGGCGGCAGCCTGCTGGATTTCTATCAAGATGCCGCCCAGGGACAAGCTGCCACCTTGCCAACTCAGGCTGTTTTGAGAGTGCCCAGGGAGCTCTGCAAACTGAGAACAGGAAAGTGGGGAGGTGAGTTTTGTTTCCCCGGGCAGAAGCCTTTGCAGTACCAGGTAGGCCCGTGGTCCTTTGGGGCCGCCAGCCTGCTGGATTTCCACGAATATCAAGATGCCGCCCAGGGACAAGCTGCCACCTGTGGCAACTCACGCTGCTTTGAGAGTGCCCATGGAGCTCTGCAAACTGAGACCAGGAATGTGGGGTGCTGGGTTTTGTTTCCCTGGGCAGAAGCATTTGCAGTTCCAGGTCGGCCCTCGGCCTTTCTGGGCCGGCTGCTTGCTGGATTTCCACGAATATCAAGATGCCACCCAGGGACAAGCTGCCACCTGTGCCAACTCGGGCTCCTTTGAGAGTGCCCACGGAACTCTGCAAACTGAGACCAGGAAGGTGGGGTGGTGAGTTTTGTTTTCCCGGGCAGAAGCCTTTTCTGTAGCAGGCTGGCCTTCGCCCCTTTGGCGCCGGCAGCCTGCTGGATTTCCACGAATATCAAGATGCCGCCCAGGGACAAGCTGCCACCTGTTGCAACTCGCGCTGCTTTGAGAGTGCCCATGGAGCTCTGCAAACTGAGACCAGGAACGTGGGGTGCTGAGTTTTTTTTCCTGGGCAGAAGCCTTTGTCATTACCAGGTAGGCCCTTGCTCCTTAGGGGCAGGCTGGTAGCATGATTTCCACGAATATCAAGATGCCGCCCAGGGACAAGCTGCCACCTGTTGCAACTCGCGCTGCTTTGAGAGTGCCCATGGAGCTCTGCAAACTGAGACCAGGAACGTGGGGTGCTGAGTTTTTTTTCCTGGGCAGAAGCCTTTGTCATTACCAGGTAGGCCCTTGCTCCTTAGGGGCAGGCTGGTAGCATGATTTCCACGAATATCAAGATGCCGCCCAGGGACAAGCTGCCACCGGTGCCAACTCGGGCTGCTTTGAGAGTGCCCATGGAGCTCTGCAAACTGAGACCAGGAACGTGGGCTTGTGAGTTTTGTTTCCCCTGGCAGAAGCATTTGCAGTACCAGGTAGGCCCGTGGCCCATAATTGCAGGCAGCCTGCTGGATTTCCATGAATATTAAGTTGTAGCCCAGGGAGAAGCTGCCACCTGTGCCAACTTGGGCTGCTTTGAGAGTGCCCATGGAGCTCTGAAAACTGAGACCAGGAACGTGGGGAGGTGAGTTTTGTTTCCCCGGGCAGAAGCATTTGCAGTACCAGGTAGGCCCGTGGCCCATAATTGCAGGTAGACTGCTGGATTTCCATGAATATCAAGATGCCACCCAGGGACAAGCTGCCACCTGTTGAAACTCGCACTGCTTTGAGAGTGCCCATGGAGCTCTGCAAACTGAGACCAGGAATGTGGGGTGGGGAGTTTTGTTTCCCCGGGCAGAAGCATTTGCAGTACCAGGTAGGCCCGTGGCCCATAATTGCAGGCAGCCTGCTGGATTTCCATGAATATCAAGAAGTAGCCCAGGGACAAGCTGCCACCTGCGGTAACTTGGGCTGCTTTGAGAGTGCTTCCGGAGCTCTTCAAACTGAGACCAGGAACGTGGGGTGGTTAGTTTTGTTTCCCCGGGCAGAAGCCTTTGTCAGTAGCAGGTAGGCCTTTGGTCTTTTGGGGCCGGCAGCCTGTTGGATTTCCACGAATCTGAAGATTCCGCCCAGGGACAAGCTGCCACCTGTTGCAATTCGCGCTGCTTTGAGAGTGCCCATGGAGCTCTGGAAACTGAGACCAGGAACGTGGGCTGGTGAGTTTTGTTTTCCGGGGCAGAAGCGTTTGTCTGTACCAGATAGTCCGACGGCCCTTAGGAGCCAGCTGGCAGCTGGATTTCCGCGAATATCAAGATGCCACCCAGGGACAAGTTGCCACCTGTGCCAACTTGGTCTGCGTTGAGTGTGCCCATGGAGCTCTGCAAACTGAGACCAGGGACGTGGTGTGGTGAGTTTAACTTTCCGGGGCAGAAGCCTTTGTCAGTACCAGGTAGGGCCTCGGACCTCCGGGGCCGGCTGGCTGCTGGATTTCCACGAATATCAAGATGCAGCCCAGGGACAAGCTGCCACCTATGCCAACTTGGGCTGCTTTGAGAGTGCCCATGGAGCTCTGCAAACTGAGATGTGGAACGTGGGGTGGTGGGTTTTATTTCCCCGGACAGAAGCATATGTCTTTACCAGGATGTCCCTTGGCCCTTAGGGGCCAGCAGCTCGCTGGATTTCCACGAATATCAAGATGCCGCCCAGGGACAAGCTGCCACCAGTGCCAACTCGCGCTGCTTTGAGAGTCCCCAAGGAGCTCTGCAAACTGAGACCAGGAATGTGGGGTGCTGAGTTTTGTTTTCCCGGGCAGAAGCCTTTGTCAGTACCAGGTAGGCCTTTGCTCCTTAGGGGCAGGCTGGTAGCATGATTTCCACGAATATCAAGATGCCGCCCAGGGACAAGCTGCCACCTGTGCCAACTCGGGCTGCTTTGAGAGTGCCCATGGAGCTCTGCAAACTGAGACCAGGAACGTGGGCTGGTGAGTTTTGTTTTCCGGGGCAGAAGCCTTTGTCAGTACCAGATAGTCCGACGGCCCTTAGGAGCCAGCTGGCTGCTGGATTTCCGCGACTATCAAGATGCCACCCAGGGACAAGTTGCCACCTGTGCCAACTTGGTCTGCGTTGAGAGTGCCCATGGAGCTCTGCAAACTGAGACCAGGAACGTCGGGGGCTGAGTTTAATTTTCCGGGGCAGAAGCCTTTGTCAGTACCAGGTAGGGCCTCGGACCTCCGGGGCCGGCTGGCTGCTGGATTTCCACGAATATCATGATGCCACCCAGGGACAAGTTGCCACCTGTGCCAACTCGGGCTGCTTTGAGAGTGCCCACGGAACTCTGCAAACTGAGACCAGGAACGTGGGGTGCTGGGTTTTCTTTCCCCGGGCAGAAGCATTTGCAGTACCAGGTAGGCCCTTGGTCCTTAAGGGTAGGCTGCCGTCTGGATTTCCACGAATATCAAGATGCCACCCAGGGACAAGCTGCCCCCTGTGCTAACTTGGGCTGCTTTGAGAGTTCCCATGAGGCTCTGCAAACTGAGATCAGGAACGCCGGGTAGTGGGTTTTGTTTTGCTGGGCAGAAGCCTTTGTCTGTACCAGGGAGGCCCTCGGCCCTCAGGGGTAGGCTGCCGGCTGGATTTCCACGAATATCAAGATGCTGCCCAGGGACAAGCTGCCCACTGTGCCAACTTGGGCTGCTTTGAGAGTGCCCATGGAGCTCTGGAAACTGAGACCAGGAATGTGGGGTTCTGAGTTTTGTTTCCCTGGGCAGAAGCATTTGCAGTGCCAGGTGGGCCCTAGGCCCTTCAGGCCGGCTGCTTGCTGGATTTCCACGAATCTGAAGATGCCGCCAAGGGACAAGCTGCCACCTGTGGCAACTCACGCTGCTTTGAGAGTGCCCATGGAGCTCTGCAAACTGAGACCAGGAACGTGGGGTGCTGAGTTTTGTTTTCCCGGGCAGAAGCCTTTGTCTGTAGCAGGCAGGCCTTCGGCCCTTTGGGGCCGGCAGCCTGCTGGATTTCCACGAATATCAAGATGCTGCCCAGGGACAAGCTGCCACCTGTGCAACTCACGCTGCTTTGAGAGTGCCCATGGAGCTCTGCAAACTGAGACCAGGAACGTGGGGTGCTGAGTTTTTTTTCCTAGGCAGAAGCCTTTGTCAGTACCAGAAAGGCCCTTGCTCCTTAGGGGCAGGCTGGTAGCATGATTTCCACGAATATCAAGATGCCGCCCAGGGACAAGCTGCCACCTGTGCCTACTCGGGCTGCTTTGAGAGTGCCCATGGAGCACTGCAAACTGAGACCAGGAACGTGGGGTGCTGAGTTTTGTTTTGCTGGGCAGACGACTTTCTCTCTACTAGGTTGGCCCTCCACCCTTAGCGTCCGGCTACCTGCTGGATTTCCACGAATATCAAGATGCCGCCCAGGGACAAGCTGCCACCTGTGCCAACTCGTGCCGCTTTTAGAGTGCCCATGGAGCTCTGCAAACTGAGACCAGGAACGTGGGGTGCTGAGTTTTGTTTCCCGGGCAGAAGCCTTTGTCTGTACCAGGTAGGCCCTCGGCCCTCAGGGGTAGGCTGCCGGCTGGATTTCCACGAATATCAAGATGCTACCCAGGGACAAGCAGCCCACTGTGCCAACTCGGGCTGCTTGAGAATGCCCATGGAGCTCTGGAAACTGAGACCAGGAATGTGGGGTTCTGAGTTTTGTTTCCCTGGGCAGAAGCATTTGCAGTGCCAGGTGGGCCCTTGGCCTTTCGGGGCCGACTGCTTGCTGGATTTCCACGAATCTGCAGATGCCGCCAAGGGACAAGCTGCCACCTGTGGCAACTCACGCTGCTTTGAGAGTGCCCATGGAGCTCTGCAAACTGAGACCAGGAACGTGGGGTGCTGAGTTTTGTTTTCCCGGGCAGAAGCCTTTGTCTGTAGCTGGCAGGCCTTCGGCCCTTTGGGGCCGGCAGCCTGCTGGATTTCCACGAATATCAAGATGCCACCCAGGGACAAGCTGCCACCTGTGCCAACTCAGGCTGTTTTGAGAGTGCCCAGGGAGCTCTGCAAACTGAGAACAGGAAAGTGGGGAGGTGAGTTTTGTTTCCCCGGGCAGAAGCCTTTGCAGTACCAGGTAGGCCCGTGGTCCTTTGGGGCCGCCAGCCTGCTGGATTTCCACGAATATCAAGATGCCGCCCAGGGACAAGCTGCCACCTGTGGCAACTCACGCTGCTTTGAGAGTGCCCATGGAGCTCTGCAAACTGAGACCAGGAATGTGGGGTGCTGGGTTTTGTTTCCCTGGGCAGAAGCATTTGCAGTTCCAGGTCGGCCCTCGGCCTTTCTGGGCCGGCTGCTTGCTGGATTTCCACGAATATCAAGATGCCACCCAGGGACAAGCTGCCACCTGTGCCAACTCGGGCTCCTTTGAGAGTGCCCACGGAACTCTGCAAACTGAGACCAGGAAGGTGGGGTGGTGAGTTTTGTTTTCCCGGGCAGAAGCCTTTTCTGTAGCAGGCTGGCCTTCGCCCCTTTGGGGCCGGCAGCCTGCTGGATTTCCACGAATATCAAGATGCCGCCCAGGGACAAGCTGCCACCTGTTGCAACTCGCGCTGCTTTGAGAGTGCCCATGGAGCTCTGCAAACTGAGACCAGGAACGTGGGGTGCTGAGTTTTTTTTCCTGGGCAGAAGCCTTTGTCATTACCCGGTAGGCCCTTGCTCCTTAGGGGCAGGCTGGTAGCATGATTTCCACGAATATCAAGATGCCGCCCAGGGACAAGCTGCCACCTGTTGCAACTCGCGCTGCTTTGAGAGTGCCCATGGAGCTCTGCAAACTGAGACCAGGAACGTGGGGTGCTGAGTTTTTTTTCCTGGGCAGAAGCCTTTGTCATTACCAGGTAGGCCCTTGCTCCTTAGGGGCAGGCTGGTAGCATGATTTCCACGAATATCAAGATGCCGCCCAGGGACAAGCTGCCACCTGTGCCAACTTGGGCTGCTTTGAGAGTGCCCATGGAGCTCTGCAAACTGAGACCAGGGACGTGGGCTTTTGAGTTTTGTTTCCCCTGGCAGAAGCATTTGCAGTACCAGGTAGGCCCGTGGCCCATAATTGCAGGCAGCCTGCTGGATTTCCATGAATATTAAGTTGTAGCCCAGGGACAAGCTGCCACCTGTGCCAACTTGGGCTGCTTTGAGAGTGCCCATGGAGCTCTGAAAACTGAGACCAGGAACGTGGGGTGGTGAGTTTTGTTTCCCCGGGCAGAAGCATTTGCAGTACCAGGTAGGCCCGTGGCCCATAATTGCAGGTAGACTGCTGGATTTCCATGAATATCAAGATGCCACCCAGGGACAAGCTGCCACCTGTTGAAACTCGCACTGCTTTGAGAGTGCCCATGGAGCTCTGCAAACTGAGACCAGGAATGTGGGGTGGTGAGTTTTGTTTCCCCGGGCAGAAGCATTTGCAGTACCAGGTAGGCCCGTGGCCCATAATTGCAGGCAGCCTGCTGGATTTCCATGAATATCAAGATGTAGCCCAGGGACAAGCTGCCACCTGCGGTAACTTGGGCTGCTTTGAGAGTGCTTCCGGAGCTCTTCAAACTGAGACCAGGAACGTGGGGTGGTTAGTTTTGTTTCCCCGGGCAGAAGCCTTTGTCAGTAGCAGGTAGGCCTTTGGTCTTTTGGGGCCGGCAGCCTGTTGGATTTCCACGAATCTGAAGATTCCGCCCAGGGACAAGCTGCCACCTGTTGCAATTCGCGCTGCTTTGAGAGTGCCCATGGAGCTCTGGAAACTGAGACCAGGAACGTGGGCTGGTGAGTTTTGTTTTCCGGGGCAGAAGCGTTTGTCTGTACCAGATAGTCCGACGGCCCTTAGGAGCCAGCTGGCAGCTGGATTTCCGCGAATATCAAGATGCCACCCAGGGACAAGTTGCCACCTGTGCCAACTTGGTCTGCGTTGAGTGTGCCCATGGAGCTCTGCAAACTGAGACCAGGGACGTGGTGTGGTGAGTTTAACTTTCCGGGGCAGAAGCCTTTGTCAGTACCAGGTAGGGCCTCGGACCTCCGGGGCCGGCTGGCTGCTGGATTTCCACGAATATCAAGATGCAGCCCAGGGACAAGCTGCCACCTATGCCAACTTGGGCTGCTTTGAGAGTGCCCATGGAGCTCTGCAAACTGACACCAGGAACGTGGGGTGGTGGGTTTTATTTCCCCGGACAGAAGCATATGTCTTTACCAGGATGTCCCTTGGCCCTTAGGGGCCAGCAGCTCGCTGGATTTCCACGAATATCAAGATGCCGCCCAGGGACAAGCTGCCACCAGTGCCAACTCGCGCTGCTTTGAGAGTCCCCAAGGAGCTCTGAAAACTGAGACCATTAACCGCGGTGGTTGGTTTTATTTCTCCAGGCAGAAGCCTTTGTCAGTACCAGGTAGGCCCTTGCTCCTTAGGGGTAGGCTGCTGTCTGGATTTCCACGAATATCAAAATGCATCCCAGGGACAAGCTGCCACCTGTGCCAACTCGCGCTGCTTTGAGAGTGCTCATGGAGCTCTGCAAACTGAGACCAGGAACGTGTGCTGGTGGGTTTTGCATTCCCGGGAAGAAGCCTTTGCCAGTACCAGGTAGGCCCTCGGCCCTCCGGGGCCGGCTGGCTGCAGGATTTCCACGAATTTCAAGATGCCACCCAGGGACAAGCTGCCGCCTGTGCCAGCTCGGGCTGCTTTGAGAGTGCCCATGGAGCTCTGCAAACTGAGACCTAGATCGTGGGGTTGCGGGTTTAGTTTCCCTGGGCAGAAGCGTTTGTCAGTACCAGGCAGGCCCTTGGCCCTAAGGAGCCTGCTGCCGTCTGGATTTCGACGAATATTAAGATGCCGCCCAGGGACAAGCTGCCCACTGTGCCAACTTGGGCTGCTTTGAGAGTGTCCATGGAGCTCTACAAACTGAGACTAGGAACGTGAGGTCGTGAATTTTGTTTTCCCGGGCAGAAGCCTTTGTCAGTACCAGGTAGGCCCTCGGCCCTTAGGGGCAGGTGGGCAGCAGGATTTCCACCAATATCAAGATGCCACCCAGGGACAAGCTGCCACCTGTGCCAACTCGGGCTGCTTTGAGTGTGCCCTCGGAACTCTGCAAACTGAGACCAGGAACATGGGGTGCTGGGTTTGTTTCCCCGGGCAGAAGCATTTGCAGTACCAGGTAGGCCCTTGGTCCTTAAGGGTAGGCTGCCTTCTGGATTTCCACGAATATCAAGATGCCGCCCAGGGAGAAGCTGCCACCTGTGGCAACTTGTGCTGCTTTGAGAGTTCCCATGGAGCTCTGCAAACTGAGACCAGGAACGCCGGGTAGTGGGTTTTGTTTTGCTGGGCAGACGACTTTCTCTCTACTAGGTTGGCCCTCCACCCTTAGCGTCCGGCTACCTGCTGGATTTCCACGAATATCAAGATGCCGCCCAGGGACAAGCTGCCACCTGTGCCAACTCGTGCCGCTTTTAGAGTGCCCATGGAGCTCTGCAAACTGAGACCAGGAACGTGGGGTGCTGAGTTTTGTTTACCGGGCAGAAGCCTTTGTCTGTACCAGGTAGGCCCTCGGCCCTCAGGGGTAGGCTGCCGGCTGGATTTCCACGAATATCAAGATGCTACCCAGGGACAAGCAGCCCACTGTGCCAACTCGGGCTGCTTGAGAATGCCCATGGAGCTCTGGAAACTGAGACCAGGAATGTGGGGTTCTGAGTTTTGTTTCCCTGGGCAGAAGCATTTGCAGTGCCAGGTGGGCCCTTGGCCTTTCGGGGCCGACTGCTTGCTGGATTTCCACGAATCTGCAGATGCCGCCAAGGGACAAGCTGCCACCTGTGCCAACTCACGCTGCTTTGAGAGTGCCCATGGAGCTCTGCAAACTGAGACCAGGAACGTGGGGTGCTGAGTTTTGTTTTCCCGGGCAGAAGCCTTTGTCTGTAGCAGGCAGGCCTTCGGCCCTTTGGGGCCGGCAGCCTGCTGGATTTCCACGAATATCAAGATGCCGCCCAGGGACAAGCTGCCACCTGTGGCAACTCACGCTGCTTTGAGAGTGCCCATGGAGCTCTGCAAACTGAGACCAGGAATGTGGGGTGCTGGATTTTGTTTCCCTGGGCAGAAACATTTGCAGTTCCAGGTCGGCCCTCGGCCTTTCTGGGCCGGCTGCTTGCTGGATTTCCACGAATATCAAGATGCCACCCAGGGACAAGCTGCCACCTATGCCAACTCGGGCTCCTTTGAGAGTGCCCACGGAACTCTGCAAACTGAGACCAGGAAGGAGGGGTGGTGAGTTTTGTTTTCCCGGGCAGAAGCCTTTTCTGTAGCAGGCTGGCCTTCGCCCCTTTGGGGCCGGCAGCCTGCTGGATTTCCACGAATATCAAGATGCCGCCCAGGGACAAGCTGCCACCTGTTGGAACTCGCGCTGCTTTGAGAGTGCCCATGGAGCTCTGCAAACTGAGACCAGGAATGTGGGGTTCTGAGTTTTTTTTCCTGGGCAGAAGCCTTTGTCATTACCAGGTAGGCCCTTGCTCCTTAGGGGCAGGCTGGTAGCATGATTTCCACGAATATCAAGATGCCGCCCAGGGACAAGCTGCCACCTGTGCCAACTTGGGCTGCTTTGAGAGTGCCCATGGCGCTCTGCAAACTGAGACAAGGGACGTGGGCTTGTGAGTTTTGTTTCCCCTGGCAGAAGCATTTGCAGTACCAGGTAGGCCCGTGGCCCATAATTGCAGGCAGCCTGCTGGATTTCCATGAATATTAAGTTGTAGCCCAGGGAGAAGCTGCCACCTGTGCCAACTTGGGCTGCTTTGAGAGTGCCCATGGAGCTCTGAAAACTGAGACCAGGAACGTGGGGTGGTGAGTTTTGTTTTGCCGGGCAGAAGCATTTGCAGTACCAGGTAGGCCCGTGGCCCATAATTGCAGGTAGACTGCTGGATTTCCATGAATATCAAGATGTAGCCCAGGGACAAGCTGCCACCTGTGCCAACTTGGGCTGCTTTGAGTGTGCCCCGGCGCTCTGCAAACTGAGACCAGGAAAGTGGGGAGGTGGGTTTTGTTTCCCCGGGCAGAAGCCTTTGTCTGTAGCAGGCAGGCCTTCGGCCCTTCGGGGCCGGCAGCCTGCTGGATTTCCACGAATATCAAGATGCCGCCCAGTGACAAGCTGCCACCTGTTGAAACTCGCACTGCTTTGAGAGTGCCCATGGAGCTCTGCAACCTGAGACCAGGAATGTGGGGTGGTGAGTTTTGTTTCCCCGGGCAGAAGCATTTGCAGTACCAGGTAGGCCCGTGGCCCATAATTGCAGGCAGCCTGCTGGATTTCCATGAATATCAAGATGTAGCCCAGGGACAAGCTGCCACCTGCGGTAACTTGGGCTGCTTTGAGAGTGCTTCCGGTGCTCTTCAAACTGAGACCAGGAACGTGGGGTGGTTAGTTTTGTTTCCCCGGGCAGAAGCCTTTGTCAGTAGCAGGTAGGCCTTTGGTCTTTTGGGGCCGGCAGCCTGTTGGATTTCCACGAATCTGAAGATTCCGCCCAGGGACAAGCTGCCACCTGTTGCAATTCGCGCTGCTTTGAGAGTGCCCATGGAGCTCTGGAAACTGAGACCAGGAACGTGGGCTGGTGAGTTTTGTTTTCCGGGGCAGAAGCGTTTGTCTGTACCAGATAGTCCGACGGCCCTTAGGAGCCAGCTGGCAGCTGGATTTCCGCGAATATCAAGATGCCACCCAGGGACAAGTTGCCACCTGTGCCAACTTGGTCTGCGTTGAGTGTGCCCATGGAGCTCTGCAAACTGAGACCAGGGACGTGGTGTGGTGAGTTTAACTTTCCGGGGCAGAAGCCTTTGTCAGTACCAGGTAGGGCCTCGGACCTCCGGGGCCGGCTGGCTGCTGGATTTCCACGAATATCAAGATGCCGTCCAGGGACAAGCTGCCACCTATGCCAACTTGGGCTGCTTTGAGAGTGCCCATGGAGCTCTGCAAACTGACACCAGGAACGTGGGGTGGTGGGTTTTATTTCCCCGGACAGAAGCATATGTCTTTACCAGGATGTCCCTTGGCCCTTAGGGGCCAGCAGCTCGCTGGATTTCCGCGAATATCAAGATGCCGCCCAGGGACAAGCTGCCACCAGTGCCAACTCGCGCTGCTTTGAGAGTCCCCAAGGAGCTCTGTAAACTGAGACCATTAACCGCGGTGGTTGGTTTTATTTCTCCGGGCAGAAGCCTTTGTCAGTACCAGGTAGGCCCTTGCTCCTTAGGGGTAGGCTGCTGTCTGGATTTCCACGAATATCAAAATGCATCCCAGGGACAAGCTGCCACCTGTGCCAACTCGCGCTGCTTTGAGAGTGCTCATGGAGCTCTGCAAACTGAGACCAGGAACGTGGGCTGGTGGGTTTTGCATTCCCGGGAAGAAGCCTTTGCCAGTACCAGGTAGGCCCTCGGCCCTCCGGGGCCGGCTGGCTGCAGGATTTCCACGAATTTCAAGATGCCACCCAGGGACAAGCTGCCGCCTGTGCCAGCTCGGGCTGCTTTGAGAGTGCCCATGGAGCTCTGCAAACTGAGACCTAGATCGTGGGGTTGCGGGTTTAGTTTCCCTGGGCAGAAGCGTTTGTCAGTACCAGGCAGGCCCTTGGCCCTAAGGAGCCTGCTGCCGTCTGGATTTCCACGAATATCAAGATGCCGCCCAGGGACAAGCTGCCCACTGTGCCAACTTGGGCTGCTTTGAGAGTGTCCATGGAGCTCTACAAACTGAGACTAGGAACGTGAGGTCGTGAATTTTGTTTTACCGGGCAGAAGCCTTTGTCAGTACCAGGTAGGCCCTCGGCCCTTAGGGGCAGGTGGGCAGCAGGATTTCCACCAATATCAAGATGCCACCCAGGGACAAGCTGCCACCTGTGGTAACTTGGGCTGCTTTGAGAGTGCCCTCAGAACTCTGCAAACTGAGACCACGAACATGGGGTGCTTGGTTTGTTTCCCCGGGCAGAAGCATTTGCAGTACCAGGTAGGCCCTTGGTCCTTAAGGGTAGGCTGCCTTCTGGATTTCAACGAATATCAAGATTCCGCCCAGGGACAAACTGCCTCCTGTGGCAACTTGGGCTGCTTTGAGAGTTCCCATGAGGCTCTGCAAACAGAGACCAGGAACGCCGGGTAGTGGGTTTTGTTTTGCTGGGCAGACGACTTTCTCTCTACTAGGTTGGCCCTCCACCCTTAGCGTCCGGCTACCTGCTGGATTTCCACGAATATCAAGATGCCGCCCAGGGACAAGCTGCCACCTGTGCCAGCTCGTGCCGCTTTTAGAGTGCCCATGGAGCTCTGCAAACTGAGACCAGGAACGTGGGGTGCTGAGGTTTTTTTCCCGGGCAGAAGCCTTTGTCTGTACCAGGTAGGCCCTCGGCCCTCAGGGGTAGGCTGCCGGCTGGATTTCCACGAATATCAAGATGCTACCCAGGGACAAGCTGCCCACTGTGCCAACTCGCGCTGCTTTGAGAGTGCCCATGGAGCTCTGGAAACTGAGACCAGGAATGTGGGGTACTGAGTTTTGTTTCCCTGGGCAGAAGCATTTGCCGTGCCTGGTGGGCCCTTGGCCTTTCTGGGCCGACTGCTTGCTGGATTTCCACGAATCTGCAGATGCCGCCAAGGGACAAGCTGTCACCTGACGCAACTCACGCTGCTTTGAGAGTGCCCATGGAGCTCTGCAAACTGAGACCAGGAACGTGGGGTGGTGAGTTTTGTTTTCCTGGACAGAAGCCTTTGTCTGTAGCAGGCAGGCCTTCGGCCCTTTGGGGCCGCCAGCCTGCTGGATTTCCACGAATATCAAGATGCCGCCCAGGGACAAGCTGCCACCTGTGCCAACTCAGGCTGTTATGAGAGTGCCCAGGGTGCTCTGCAAACTGAGAACAGGAAAGTGGGGAGGTGAGTTTTGTTTGCCCGGGCAGAAGCATTTGCAGTACCAGGTAGGCCCGTGGTCCTTTGGGGCCGCCAGCCTGCTGCATTTCCACGAATATCAAGATGCCGCCCAGGGACAAGCTGCCACCTGTGGAAACTCACGCTGCTTTGAGAGTGCCCATGGAGCTATGCAAACTGAGAAAAGGAACGTGGGCTTGTGAGTTTTGTTTCCCCTGGCAGAAGCATTTGCAGTACCAGGTAGGCCCGTGGCCCATAATTGCAGGCAGCCTGCTGGATTTCCATGAATATTAAGTTGTAGCCCAGGGAGAAGCTGCCACCTGTGGCAACTCGGGCTGCTTTGAGAGTGCCCATGGAGCTCTGAAAACTGAGACCAGGAACGTGGCGTGGTGGGTTTTGTTTCCTGGGCTGAAGCATTTGTCTGTACTATGTAGGCCCTCGGCCCTTAGGGGCAGGCTGCCGGCTGGATATCCACGAATATCAAGATGCCGCCCAGGGACAAGCTGCCTCCTGTGCCAACTCGGGCTGTTTGAGAGTTCCCATGCAGCTCTGCAAACTGAGACCTGGAACGTGGGGTAGTGGGTTTTGTTTTGCTGGGAAGAAGACTTTCTCTGTACGAGATTGGGCCTCCACTCTTAGGGTCCGGCTACCCGCTGGATTTCCACGAATATCAAGATGCCGCCCAGGGAAAAGCTGCCACCTGTGCCAACTCGTGCCGCTTTCAGAGTGCCCATGGAGCTCTGCAAACTGAGACCAGGAAGGTGGGGTGGTGGGTTTTCTTTCCACGGGCAGAAGCCTTTGTCAGTACCTGGTAGGCCCACGGCCCTATGGGGCCGGCAGTCTGCTGGATTTCCACGAATATCAAGATGCCGCCCAGGGACAAGCTGCCACCTGTGCCAATTTGGGCTGCTTTGCGAGTGCCCATGGAGGTCTGGAAACTGAAACCAGGAACGTGGGGTGGTGGGTTTAGTTTCCTGGGCAGAAGCATTTGCAGTATCAGGTAGGCCCAAGGACCTTAATGGCAGGCTGCCTGCTGGATTTCCACGAATATCAAGATGCTGCCCAGGGACAAGCTGCCACCTGTGCCAACTTGGGCTGCTATGAGAGTGCCCACGGAGCTCTGCAAACTGAGACAAGGAACGTGGGGTGCTGAGTTTTGTTTCCCGGGCATAAGCCTTTGTCAGTACCAGGTAGGCCCATGTTCCTCAGAGGTAGGCTGCTTTCTGGATTTCCATGAATATCAAGATGCTGCCCAGGGACAAGCTGCCACCTGATGCAACTCGTGCTGCTTTGAGAGTGCCCATGGAGCTCTGAAAACTGAGACCTGGAATGTTGGCAGGTGAGTTTGTTTCCCCGGGCAGAAGCCTTTGTCAGTACCAGGTAGGTCTA
The DNA here is from genome assembly GCF_015832195.1 of Motacilla alba alba. Lineage (NCBI taxonomy): Eukaryota > Metazoa > Chordata > Aves > Passeriformes > Motacillidae > Motacilla > Motacilla alba. The sequence goes on from NW_024037746.1 coordinate 137,238, forward strand.
TGTTCCTTATGGGTATGCTGCATGCTGGATTTCCACGAATATCAAGATGCCGCCCAGGGACAAGCTGCCACCTATGCCAACTCGGGCTGCTCTGAGAGTGCCCATGGAGCTCTGCAAAGCTCTTCAAGCTGAGACCAGGAACGTCGGGATGCAGGCAGCCTGGGTTTTGTTTTTGCTGGGAAGAAGCTTTGTCAGTTCTAGGTTGGCCCTCCACCCTTAGAGTCTGGCTACCCGCTGGATTTCCACGAATATCAAGATGCCACCCAGGGAAAAACTGCCCCCTGTGCCAGCTCGGGCTGCTTTGAGAGTGCCCATGGAGCTCTGCAAACTGAGAACAGGAAAGTGGGGAGGTGAGTTTTGTTTGCCCGGGCAGAAGCATTTGCAGTACCAGGTAGGCCCGTGGCCCATAATTGCAGGCAGACTGCTGGATTTCCATGAATATTAAGTTGAAGCCCAGGGAGAAGCTGCCACCTGCGGTAACTTGGGCTGCTTTGAGAGAGCCCCGGAGATCTTGAAACTGAGACCAGGAACGTGGGGTGGTGGGTTTTGTTTCCCCGGGCTGAAGCCTTAGACAGTGCCAGGGAGGCCCTCGGCCCTTTGGGGCCGGCTGCCTGATGGATTTCCACGAATATCAAGATGCCGCCCAGGGACAAGCTGCCTCCTGTGCCAACTCGGGCTACTTTGAGTGTGCCCATGGAGCTCTGAAAACTGAGACCAGGAACGTGGGGTGGTGGGTTTTGTTTCCTGGGCAGAAGCATTTGTCTGCACTATGTAGGCCCTCGGCCCTTATGGGCAGGCTGCCGGCTGGATATCCACGAATATCAAGATGCCGCCCAGGGACAAGCTGCCACCTGTGCCATCTCGGGCTGCTTTGAGAGTTCCCATGGAGCTCTGCAAACTCAGACCTGGAACGTCGGGTAGTGGGTTTTGTTTTGCTGGAAGAAGACTTTCTCTGTACGAGATTGGGCCTCCACTCTTAGGGTCCGGCTGCCTGCTGGATTTCTACGAATATCAAGATGCCGCCCAGGGACAAGCTGCCACCTGTGCCAACTCGTGCCGCTTTCAGAGTGCCCATGGAGCTCTGCAAACTGAGACCAGGAACGTGGGGTGGTGGGTTTTGTTTCCCCGGGCAGAAGCCTTTGTCAGTACCTGGTAGGCCCACGGCCCTATGGGGCCGGCAGCCTGCTGGATTTCCACGAATATCAAGATGCCGCCCAGGGACAAGCTGCTACCTGTGCCAATTTGGGCTGCTTTGAGAGTGCCCATGGAGGTCTGGAAACTGAAACCAGGAACGTGGGGTGGTGGGTTTAGTTTCCTGGGCAGAAGCATTTGCAGTACCAGGTAGGCCCAAGTTCCTTAATGGGTAAGCTGCTTTCTGGATTTCCACGAATATCAAGATGCTGCCCAGGGACAAGCTGCCACCTGTTGCAACTCACGCTGCTTTGAGAGTGCCCATGGAGCTCTGAAAACTGAGACCTGGAATGTGGGCAGGTGAGTTTGTTTCCCCGGGCAGAAGCCTTTGTCAGTACCAGGTAGGTCCATGTTCCTTAGGGGTATGCTGCATGCTGGATTTCCACGAATATCAAGATGCCGCCCAGGGACAAGCTGCCACCTGTGCCAACTTGGGCTGCTTTGAGAGTGCCCATGGAGCTCTGCAAAATGATTCCAGGACCGAGGGGTGCTGAGTTTTGTTTCCCTGGGCAGAAGCATTTGCCGTGCCAGGTCGGCCCTCGGCCTTCTGGGCCGGTTGCCTGCTGGATTTCCACGAACATCAAGATGCCGCCCAGGGACAAGCTGCCACCTGTGCCAACGCGGGCTGCTTTGAGTGTGTCCATGGAGCTGTGGAAACTGAGACCAGGAATGTGGGGTGCTGAGTTTTTTTTCCCTGGGCAGAAGCATTTGCAGTGCCAGGTGGGCCCTTGGCCTTTCTGGGCCGGCTGCTTGCTGGATTTCCACGAATCTGAAGATGCCGCCAAGGGACAAGCTGCCACCTGTGGCAACTCCCGCTGCTTTGAGAGTGCCCATGGAGCTCTGCAAACTGAGACCAGGAACGTGGGGTGCTGAGTTTTGGTTTCCCGGGCAGAAGCCTTTGTCTGTAGCAGGCAGGCCTTCGGCCCTTCGGGGCCGGCAGCCTGCAGGATTTCCACGAATATCAAGATGCCGCCCAGAGACAAGCTGCCACCTGTTGCAATTCGCGCTGCTTTGAGAGTGCCCATGGAGCTCTGCAACCTGAGACCAGGAACGTGGGATGCTGAGTGTTTTTTCCTGGCCAGAAGCCTTTTTCAGTACCAGAAAGGCCCTTGTTCCTTAGGGGCAGGCTGGCAGCAGGATTTCCACGAATATCAAGATGCCGCCCAGGGACTAGCTGCCACCTGTGCCATCTCAGGCTGCTTTGAGTGTGCCCATGGAGCTCTGCAAACTGAGACCAGGAACTTGGGGTGATGAGTTTTGTTTCCCCAGGCAGAAGCCTTTGCAGTACCTGGTAGGCCCGTGGCCCATAATTGCAGGCAGCCTGATGGATTTCCATGAATATCAAGATGTAGCCCAGGGACAAGCTGCCACCTGTGGTAACTTGGGCTGCTTTGAGAGTGCCCCCGGAGCTCTTCAAACTGAGACCAGGAACGTGGGGTGGTGGGTTTTTTTTCCCCGGGCAGAAGCCTTAGTCAGTACCAGAAAGGCCCTTGTTCCTTAGGAGCAGGCTGGCAACATGATTTCCACGAATATCAAGATGCTGCCTAGGGACAAGCTGCCAGCAGTGACAACTCGGGCTGCTTTGAGAGTGCCCATGGAGCTCTGCAAACTGAGACCAGGAACGTGGGGTGCTGAGTTTTGTATTCCCGGGCAGAAGCCTATGTCTGTACCAGGTAGGCCCTTGTTCCTTAGGGGCCGGCTGGCAGCATGATTTCCACGAATATCAAGATGCTGCCCAGGGACAAGCTGCCACCTGTGCCAACTCGCGCTGCTTTGAGAGTGCCCATGGAGCTCTGCAAACTGAGACAAGGAAGGTGGGCTGGTGGGTTTTGTTTCCCCGGGCAGAAGCATTTGCAGTACCAGGTAGGCCCGTGGCCCATAATTGCAGGCAGCCTGCTGGATTTCCATGAATATCAAGATGCCACCCAGGGACAAGCTGACACCTGTGCCAACTTGGGCTGCTATGAGAGTGCCCATGGAGCTCTGCAAACTGAGACCAGGAACGTGGGGTGCTGAGTTTTGTTTCCCCGGGCAGAAGTATTTGCAGTACCAGGTAGGCACTTGGCCCTTTGGGGGCCGGCTGCCTGCTGGCTTTCCACGAATATCAAGATGCCGCCCAGGGACAAGCTGCCACCTGTGCCAACTCGGGCTGCTTTGAGAGTGCCCATGGAGGTCTGGAAACTGAGACCAGGAACGTGGGGTGGTGGGTTTTGTTTCCCCGGGCAGAAGCCTTTGTCTGTGCCAGGGAGGCACTCGGCCCTTTGGTGCCGGCTGCCTGCTGGATTTCCACGAATATCAAGATGCCGCCCAGAGACAAGCTGCCACCTGTTGCAACTCGCGCTGCTTTGAGAGTGCCCATGGAGCTCTGCAACCTGAGACCAGGAACGTGGGATGCTGAGTGTTTTTTCCTGGGCAGAAGCGTTTGTCAGTACCAGAAAGGCCCTTGTTCCTTAGGGGCAGGCTGGCAGCGGGATTTCCACGAATATCAAGATGCCACCCAGGGACAAGCTGCCACCTGTGCCAACTCGGGCTGCTTTGAGAGTGCCCATGGAGGTCTGGAAACTGAGACCAGGAACGTGGGGTGGTGGGTTTTGTTTCCCCGGGCAGAAGCCTTTGTCTGTGCCAGGGAGGCACTCGGCCCTTTGGTGCCGGCTGCCTGCAGGATTTCCACGAATATCAAGATGCCGCCCAGAGACAAGCTGCCACCTGTTGCAACTCGCGCTGCTTTGAGAGTGCCCATGGAGCTCTGCAACCTGAGACCAGGAACGTGGGATGCTGAGTGTTTTTTCCTGGGCAGAAGCGTTTGTCAGTACCAGAAAGGCCCTTGTTCCTTAGGGGCAGGCTGGCAGCGGGATTTCCACGAATATCAAGATGCCGCCCAGGGACAAGCTGCCACCTGTGCCAACTCGGGCTGCTTTGAGAGTGCCCATGGAGCTCTGGAAACTGAGACCAGGAACGTGGGGTGGTGGGTTTTGTTTCCCCGGGCAGAAGCCTTTGTCTGTGCCAGGGAGGCACTCGGCCCTTTGGTGCCGGCTGCCTGCTGGATTTCCACGAATATCAAGATGCCGCCCAGAGACAAGCTGCCACCTGTTGCAACTCGCGCTGCTTTGAGAGTGCCCATGGAGCTCTGCAACCTGACACCAGGAACGTGGGATGCTGAGTGTTTTTTCCTGGGCAGAAGCGTTTGTCAGTACCAGAAAGGCCCTTGTTCCTTAGGGGCAGGCTGGCAGCAGGATTTCCACGAATATCAAGATGCCGCCCAGGGACAAGCTGCCACCTGTGCCATCTCAGGCTGCTTTGAGTGTGCCCATGGAGCTCTGCAAACTGAGACCAGGAACGTGGGGTGGTGAATTTTGTTTTCCCGGGTAGAAGCCTTTGCAGTACCTGGTAGGCCCGTGGCCCATAATTGCAGGCAGCCTGATGGATTTCAATGAATATCAAGATGTAGCCCAGGGACAAGCTGCCACCTGTGGTAACTTGGGCTGCTTTGAGAGTGTCCCGGGAGCTCTTCAAACTGAGACCAGGTACGTGGGGTGGTGGGTTTTTTTTCCCCGGGCAGAAGCCTTTGTCAGTACCAGAAAGGCCCTTGTTCCTTAGGAGCAGGCTGGCAACATGATTTCCACGAATATCAAGATGCCGCCCAGGGACAAACGGCCACCTGTGCCAACTCGGGCTACTTTGAGAGTGCCCATGGAGCTCTGCAAACTGAGACCAGGAACGCGGGGTGGTGGTCTTTGTTTTCCCGGGCAGAAGCCTTTGTCAGTACCAGAAGCGCCCATGTTCCTTAGGGGCCGGCTGGCAGAATGATTTCCACGAATATCAAGATGCCGCCCAGGGACAAGCTGCCACCTGTGCCTACTCGGGCTGCTTTGAGAGTGCCCATGGAGCTCTGCAAACGGAGACCTGCAACGTCGGGTAGTGGGTTTTGTTTTGCTGGTAAGAAGACTTTCTCAGTTCTAGGTTGGCCCTCCACCCTTAGCGTCCGGCTGCCGGCTGGATTTCCACGAAAAACAAGATGCCACCCAGGGACAAGCTGCCACCTGTGGCAACTCCCGCTGCTTTGAGAGTGCCCATGGAGCGCTGCAAACTGAGACCAGGAACGTGGGGTGGTGGCTTTTGTTTCCCGGGCAGAAGCCTTTGTCAGTACCAGGTAGGCCCGTGGTCATTTGGGGCCGGCAGCCTACTGGATTTCCACGAATATCAAGATGCCACCCAGGGACAAGCTGCCACCTGTGGCAACTCGCGCTGCTTTGAGAGTGCCCATGGAGCTCTGCAAACTGAGACCTGGAACGTGGGCAGGTGAGTTTTGTTTCCCGGGCAGAAGCCTTTGTCTGTAGCAGGTAGGTCCATGTTCCTTAGGGGTATGCTGCATGCTGGATTTCCACGAATATCAAGATGCCGCCCAGGGACAAGCTGCCACCTGTGCCAACTTGGGCTGCTATGAGAGTGCCCATGGAGCTCTGGAAACTGAGACCAGGAACGTGGGGTGCTGAGTTTTGTTTTCCCGGGAAGAAGTATTTGTCAGTACCAGGTAGGCACTTGGCCCTTTGGGGCTGGCAGCCTGCTGGCTTTCCACGAATATCAAGATGCCGCCCAGGGACAAGCTGCCACCTGTGCCAACTCGGGCTGCTATGAGAGTGCCCATGGAGCTCTGCAAAATGAGACAAGGAACGTGGGGTGCTGAGTTTTGTTTCCCTGGGCAGAAGCATTTGCAGTGCCAGGTCGGCCCTCGGCCTTCTGGGCCGGCTGCTTGCTGGATTTCCACGAACATCAAGATGTAGCCCAGGGACAAGCTGCCACCTGTGCCAACTTGGGCTGCTTTGAGTGTGCCCATGGAGCTCTGGAATCTGAGACCAGGAATGTGGGGTGCTGAGTTTTGTTTCCCTGGGCAGAAGCATTTGCAGTGCCAGGTGGGCCCTTGGCCTTTCTGGGCCGGCTGCTTGCTGGATTTCCACGAATCTGAAGATGCCGCCAAGGGACAAGCTGCCACCTGTGGCAACTCACGCTGCTTTGAGAGTGCCCATGGAGCGCTGCATACTGAGACCAGGAACGTGGGGTGCTGAGTTTGGGTTTCCCGGGCAGAAGCCTTTGTCTGTAGCAGGCAGGCCTTTGGCCCTTCGGGGCCGGCAGCCTGCTGGATTTCCACGAATATCAAGATGCCGCCCAGAGACAAGCTGCCACCTGTTGCAATTCGCGCTGCTTTGAGAGTGCCCATGGAGCTCTGCAACCTGAGACCAGGAACGTGGGGTGCTGAGTTTTGTTTCCCGGGCAGAAGCCTTTGTCAGTACCAGGTAGGCCCATGATCCTCAGGGGCAGGCTGCTTTCTAGATTTCCATGAATATCAAGATGCTGCCCAGAGACAAGCCGCCACCAGTGACAACTCGGGCTGCTTTGAGAGCGCCCATGGATCTCTGAAAACTGAGACCTGCAACGTGGGCAGGTGAGTTTGTTTCCCCGGGCAGAAGCCTTTGTCAGTAGCAGGTAGGTCCATGTTCCTTAGGGGTATGCTGCATGCTGGATTTCCACGAATATCAAGATGCCACCCAGGGACAAGCTGCCACCTGTGCCAACTTGGGCTGCTTTGAGAGTGCCCATGGAGCTCTGCAAACTGAGACCAGGAACGTGGGGTGCTGAGTTTTGTTTTCCCGGGCAGAAGTATTTGTCAGTACCAGGTAGGCACTTGGCCCTTTGGGGCTGGCAGCCTGCTGGCTTTCCACGAATATCAAGATGCCGCCCAGGGACAAGCTGCCACCTGTGCCAACTCGGGCTGCTTTGAGAGTGCACATGGAGCTCTGCAAAATGAGACCAGGACCGTGGGGTGGTGGGTTTTGTTTTCCCAGGCAGAAGCGTTTGTCAGTACCAGAAAGGCCCTTGTTCCTTAGGGGCAGGCTGGCAGCAGGATTTCCACGAATATCAAGATGCCGCCCAGGGACTAGCTGCCACCTGTGCCATCTCAGGCTGCTTCGAGTGTGCCCATGGAGCTCTGCAAACTGAGGCCAGGAACTTGGGGTTGTGAGTTTTGTTTCCCCAGGCAGAAGCCTTTGCAGTACCAGGTAGGCCCGTGGTCCATAATTGCAGGCAGCCTGATGGATTTTCATGAATATCAAGATGTAGCCCAGGGACAAGCTGCCACCTGTGGTAACTTGGGCTGCTTTGAGAGTGCCCCCGGAGCTCTTCAAACTGAAACCAGGTACGTGGGGTGGTGGGTTTTGTTTCCCCGGGCAGAAGCCTTTGTCAGTACCAGAAAGGCTCTTGTTCCTTAGGAGCAGGCTGGCAACATGATTTCCACGAATTTCAAGATGCTGCCTAGGGACAAGCTGCCACCAGTGACAACTCGGGCTGCTTTGAGAGTGCCCATGGAGCTCTGCAAACTGAGACCAGGAACGTGGGGTGCTGAGTTTTGTTTTCCCGGGCAGAAGTATTTGTCAGTACCAGGTACGCACTTGGCCCTTTGGGGCTGGCAGCCTGCTGGATTTCCACGAATATCAAGATGCCGCCCAGGGAAAAGCTGCCACCTGTTGCAACTCGCGCTGCTTTGGGAGTGCCCATGGAGCTCTGCAAACTGAGGCCAGGAACGTGGGGTTGTGAGTTTTGTTTCCCCAGGCAGAAGCCTTTGCAGTACCAGGTAGGCCCGTGGGCCATAATTGCAGGCAGCCTGCTGGATTTCCATGAATATCAAGATGTAGCCCAGGGACAAGCTGCCACCTGTGGTAACTTGGGCTGCTTTGAGAGTGCCCCCGGAGCTCTTCAAACAGAGACCAGGTATGTGGGGTGGTGGGTTTTTTTTCCCCCGGGCAGAAGCCTTTGTCAGTGCCAGGGAGGCCCTCGTCCCTTTGGTGCCGGCTGCCTGCTGGATTTCCACGCATATCAAGATGCCACCCAGGGACAAGCTGCCACCTGTGCCAACTCGCGCTGCTTTGAGAGTGCCCATGGAGCTCTGCAAACTGAGACCAGGAACGTGGGGTGGTGGCTTTTGTTTCCCGGGCAGAAGCCTTTGTCAGTACCAGGTAGGCCCGTGGTCTTTTAGGGCCGGCAGCCTACTGGATTTCCACGAATATCAAGATGCCACCCAGGGACAAGCTGCCACCTGTGCCAACTCGGGCTGCTTTGAGAGTGCCCACGGAGCTCTGCAAACTGAGACCTGGAACGTGGGCAGGTGAGTTTTGTTTCCCCGGGCAGAAGCCTTTGTCTGTAGCAGGTAGGTCCATGTTCCTTAGGGGTATGCTGCATGCTGGATTTTCACGAATATCAAGATGCCGCCCAGGGACAAGCTGCCACCTGTGCCAACTTGGGCTGCTATGAGAGTGCCCATGGAGCTCTGCAAACTGAGACCAGGAACGTGGGGTGCTGAGTTTTGTTTTCCCGGGAAGAAGTATTTGTCAGTACCAGGTAGGCACTTGGCCCTGTGGGGCTGGCAGCCTGCTGGATTTCCACGAATATCAAGATGCCGCCCAGGGACAAGCTGCCACCTGTGCCAACTTGGGCTGCTTTGAGTGTGCCCATGGAGCTCTGGAATCTGAGACCAGGAATGTGGGGTGCTGAGTTTTGTTTCCCCGGGCAGAAGCATTTGCAGTGCCAGGTGGGCCCTTGGCCTTTCTGGGCCGGCTGCTTGCTGGATTTCCACGAATCTGAAGATGCCGACCAAGGGACAAGCTGCCACCTGTGGCAACTCACGCTGCTTTAAGAGTGCCCATGGAGCTCTGCAAACAGAAACCAGGAACGTGGCGTGGTGAGTTTTGTTTTCCCGCGCAGAAGCCTTTGTCTGTAGCAGGCAGGACTTCGGCCCTTCGGGGCCGGCAGCCTGCTGGATTTCCACGAATATCAAGATGCCGCCCAGGGACAAGCTGCCACCTGTTGCAATTCGCGCTGCTTTGAGAGTGCCCATGGAGCTCTGCAACCTGAGACCAGGAACGTGGGGTGCTGAGTTTTGTGTCCCCGGGCAGAAGCCTTTGCAGTACCAGGTAGGACCGTGGCCCATAATTGCAGGCAGCCTGCTGGATTTCCACGAATATCAAGATGCTGCCCAGTGAAAAGCTGCCACCAGTGACAACTCGGGCTGCTTTGAGAGTGCCCATGGAGCTCTGCAAACTGAGACCAGGAACGTGGGGTACTGAGTTTTGTATTCCCGGGCTGAAGCCTATGTCTGTACCAGGTAGGCCCTTGTTCCTTAGGGGCAGGCTGGCAGCATGATTTCCACGAATATCAAGATGCCGCCCAGGGACAAGCTGCCACCTGTGCCAACTCGGGCTGCTTTGAGAGTGCCCAATGAGCTCTGCAAACTGAGACCTGGAACGTCAGGTAGTGGGTTTTGTTTTGCTGGGCAGAAGACTTTCTCAGTTCTAGGTTGGCCCTCCACCCTTAGAGTCCGGCTACCCGCTGGATTTCCACGAATATCAAGATGCTACCCAGGGACAAGCTGCCACCTGTGCCAACTTGGGCTGCTATGAGAGTGCCCACGGAGCTCTGCAACCTGAGACCAGGAACGTGGGGTGGTGTGTTTTTTTTCCCGGGCAGAAGCCTTTGTCAGTACCAGGTAGGCCCATGATCCTCAGGGGCAGGCTGCTTTCTAGATTTCCATGAATATCAAGATGCTGCCCAGGGACAAGCCGCCACCAGTGACAACTCGGGCTGCTTTGAGAGCGCCCATGGATCTCTGAAAACTTAGACCTGCAACGTGGGCAGGTGAGTTTGTTTCCCCGGGCAGACGCCTTTGTCAGTAGCAGGTAGGTCCATGTTCCTTAGGGGTATGCTGCATGCTGGATTTCCACGAATATCAAGATGCCACCCAGGGACAAGCTGCCACCTGTGCCAACTTGGGCTGCTTTGAGAGTGCCCATGGAGCTCTGCAAACTGAGACCAGGAACGTGGGGTGCTGAGTTTTGTTTTCCCGGGCAGAAGTATTTGTCAGTACCAGGTAGGCACTTGGTCCTTTGGGGCTGGCAGCCTGCTGGCTTTCCACGAATATCAAGATGCCGCCCAGGGACAAGCTGCCACCTGTGCCAACTCGGGCTGCTTTGAGAGTGCCCATGGAGCTCTGCAAAATGAGACCAGGACCGTGGGGTGGTGGGTTTTGTTTTCCCAGGCAGAAGCCTTTGTCAGTACCAGAAATGCCCATGTTCCTTAGGGGCAGGCTGGCAGCATGATTCCCACGAATATCAAGATGCCACCCAGGGACAAGCTGCCACCTGTGCCAACTCGGGCTGCTTTGAGAGTGCCCATGGAGCTCTGCAAACTGAGACCTGGAACGCCGGGTAGTGGGTTTTGTTTTGCTGGGAAGAAGGCTTTCTCAGTTCTAGGTTGGCCCTCCACCCTTAGCTTCCGGCTACCCGCTGGATTTCCACGAATATCAAGATGCCGCCCAGGGACAAGCTGCCACCTGTGCCAACTCGGGCTGCTATGAGAGTGCCCATGGAGCTCTGCAAACTGAGACCAGGAACGTGGGGTGCTGAGTTTTGTTTTCCCGGGAAGAAGTATTTGTCAGTACCAGGTAGGCACTTGGCCCTTTGGGGCTGGCAGCCTGCTGGCTTTCCACGAATATCAAAATGCCGCCCAGGGACAAGCTGCCACCTGTGCCAACTCGGGCTGCTTTGAGAGTGCCCATGGAGCTCTGCAAAATGAGACCAGGACCGTGGGGTGCTGAGTTTTGTTTCCCTGGGCAGAAGCATTTGCAGTGCCAGGTCGGCCCTCGGCCTTCTGGGCCGGCTGCTTGCTGGATTTCCACGAACATCAAGATGTAGCCCAGGGACAAGCTGCCACCTGTGCCAACTTGGGCTGCTTTGAGTGTGCCCATGGAGCTGTGGAAAGTGAGACCAGGAATGTGGGGTGCTGATTTTCTTTTGCCTGGGCAGAAGCATTTGCAGTGCCAGGTGGGCCCTTGGCCTTTCTGGGCCGGCTGCTTGTTGGATTTCCACGAATCTGAAGATGCCGCCAAGGGACAAGCTGCCACCTGTGGCAACTCCCGCTGCTTTGAGAGTGCCCATGGAGCGCTGCAAACTGAGACCAGGAACGTGGGGTGCTGAGTTTTGTTTTCCCGGGCAGAAGCCTTTGTCTGTAGCAGGCAGGCCTTTGGCCCTTCGGGGCCGGCAGCCTGCTGGATTTCCACAAATATCAAGATGCCGCCCAGAGACAAGCTGCCACCTGTTGCAATTCGCGCTGCTTTGAGAGTGCCCATGGAGCTCTGCAACCTGAGACCAGGAACGTGGGATGCTGAGTGTTTTTTCCTGGGCAGAAGCGTTTGTCAGTACCAGAAAGGCCCTTGTTCCTTAGGGGCAGGCTGGCAGCAGGATTTCCACGAATATCAAGATGCCGCCCAGGGACTAGCTGCCACCTGTGCCATCTCAGGCTGCTTTGAGTGTGCCCATGGAGCTCTGCAAACTGAGACCAGGAACTTGGGGTGGTGAGTTTTGTTTCCCCAGGCAGAAGCCTTTGCAGTACCAGGTAGGCCCGTGGCCCATAATTGCAGGCAGCCTGCTGGATTTCCATGAATATCAAGATGTAGCCCAGGGACAAGCTGCCACCTGTGGTAACTTGGGCTGCTTTGAGAGTGCCCCCGGAGCTCTTAAAACTGAAACCAGGTACGTGGGGTGGTGGGTTTTTTTTCCCCGGGCAGAAGCCTTTTTCAGTACCAGAAAGGCCCTTGTTCCTTAGGAGCAGGCTGGCAACATGATTTCCACGAATATCAAGATGCTGCCTAGGGACAAGCTGCCACCAGTGACAACTTGGGCTGCTTTGAGAGTGCCCATGGAGCTCTGCAAACTGAGACCAGGAACGTGGGGTGCTGAGTTTTGTTTTCCCGGGCAGAAGTATTTGTCAGTACCAGGTAGGCACTTGGCCCTTTGGGGCTGGCAGCCTGCTGGATTTCCACGAATATCAAGATGCCGCCCAGGGACAAGCTGCCACCTGTTGCAACTCGGGCTGCTTTGAGAGTGCCCATGGAGCTCTGCAAACTGAGACCAGGAACGTGGGGTGCTGAGTTTTTTTTCCTGGGCAGAAGCCTTTGTCAGTACCAGAAAGGCCCTTGTTCCTTAGGGGCAGGCTGGCAGCAGGATTTCCACGAATATCAAGATGCCGCCCAGGGACTAGCTGCCACCTGTGCCAACTCAGGTTGCTTTGAGTGTGCCCATGGAGCTCTGCAAACTGAGGCCAGGAACTTGGGGTTGTGAGTTTGTTTCCCCAGGCAGAAGCCTTTGCAGTACCAGGTAGGCCCGTGGCCCATAATTGCAGGCAGCCTGATGGATTTCCATGAATATCAAGATGTAGCCCAGGGACAAGCTGCCACCTGTGGTAACTTGGGCTGCTTTGAGAGTGCCCCCGGAGCTCTTAAAACTGAAACCAGGTACGTGGGGTGGTGGGTTTTTTTTCCCCGGGCAGAAGCCTTTGTCAGTGCCAGGGAGGCCCTCGTCCCTTTGGTGCCGGCTGCCTGCTGGATTTCCACGCATATCAAGATGCCGCCCAGGGACAAAATGCCACCTGTGCCAACTCGCGCTACTTTGAGAGTGCCCATGGAGCTCTGCAAACTGAGACCAGGAACGTGGGGTGGTGGTCTTTGTTTTCCCGGGCAGAAGCCTTTGTCAGTACCAGAAGTGCCCATGTTCCTTAGGGGCCGGCGGGCAGAATGATTTCCACGAATATCAAGATGCCGCCCAGGGAGAAGCTGCCACCTGTGCCAACTCGGGCTGCTTTGAGAGTGCCCATGGAGCTCTGCAAACTGAGACCTGGAACGTCGGGTAGTGGGTTTTGTTTTGCTGGTAAGAAGACTTTCTCAGTTCTAGGTTGGCCCTCCACCCTTAGCATCTGGCTGCTGGCTGGATTTCCACGAAAAACAAGATGCCACCCAGGGACATGCTGCCACCTGTGCCAACTCGCGCCGCTTTTAGAGTGCCCACAGAGCTCTGCAAACTGAGACCAGGAACGTGGGGTGGTGGCTTTTGTTTCCCGGGCAGAAGCCTTTGTCAGTACCAGGTAGGCCCGTGGTCCTTTGGGGCCGGCAGCCTACTGGATTTCCACGAATATCAAGATGCCACCCAGGGACAAGCTGCCACCTGTGCCAACTCGGGCTGCTTTGAGAGTGCCCATGGAGCTCTGCAAACTGAGACCTGGAACGTGGGCAGGTGAGTTTTGTTTCCCCGGGCAGAAGCCTTTGTCAGTAGCAGGTAGGTCCATGTTCCTTAGGGGTATGCTGCATGCTGGATTTCCACGAATATCAAGATGCCGCCCAGGGACAAGCTGCCACCTGTGCCAACTCGGGCTGCATTGAGATTTCCCATGGAGCTCTACAAACTGAGACCAGGACCGTGGGCTGTTGAGTTTTGTTTCCCTGGGCAGAACCATTTGCAGTGCCAGGTCGGCCCTCGGCCTTCTGGGCCGGCTGCTTGCTGGATTTCCACGAACATCAAGATGTAGCCCAGGGACAAGCTGCCACCTGTGCCAACATGGGCTGCTTTGAGTGTGCCCATGGAGCTGTGGAAACTGAGACCAGGAATGTGGGGTGCTGATTTTCTTTTGCCTGGGCAGAAGCATTTGCATTGCCAGGTGGGCCCTTGGCCTTTCTGGGCCGGCTGCTTGTTGGATTTCCACGAATCTGAAGATGCCGCCAAGGGACAAGCTGCCACCTGTGGCAACTCCCGCTGCTTTGAGAGTGCCCATGGAGCGCTGCAAACTGAGACCAGGAACGTGGGGTGCTGAGTTTTGTTTTCCCGGGCAGAAGCCTTTGTCTGTAGCAGGCAGGCCTTTGGCCCTTCGGGGCCGGCAGCCTGCTGGATTTCCACAAATATCAAGATGCCGCCCAGAGACAAGCTGCCACCTGTTGCAATTCGCGCTGCTTTGAGAGTGCCCATGGAGCTCTGCAACCTGAGACCAGGAACGTGGGATGCTGAGTGTTTTTTCCTGGGCAGAAGCGTTTGTCAGTACCAGAAAGGCCCTTGTTCCTTAGGGGCAGGCTGGCAGCAGGATTTCCACGAATATCAAGATGCCGCCCAGGGACTAGCTGCCACCTGTGCCATCTCAGGCTGCTTCGAGTGTGCCCATGGAGCTCTGCAAACTGAGGCCAGGAACTTGGGGTTGTGAGTTTTGTTTCCCCAGGCAGAAGCCTTTGCAGTACCAGGTAGGCCCGTGGCCCATAATTGCAGGCAGCCTGATGGATTTTCATGAATATCAAGATGTAGCCCAGGGACAAGCTGCCACCTGTGGTAACTTGGGCTGCTTTGAGAGTGCCCCCGGAGCTCTTCAAACTGAAACCAGGTACGTGGGGTGGTGGGTTTTGTTTCCCTGGGCAGAAGCCTTTGTCAGTACCAGAAAGGCCCTTGTTCCTTAGGAGCAGGCTGGCAACATGATTTCCACGAATATCAAGATGCTGCCTAGGGACAAGCTGCCACCAGTGACAACTCGGGCTGCTTTGAGAGTGCCCATGGAGCTCTGCAAACTGAGACCAGGAACGTGGGGTGCTGAGTTTTGTTTTCCCGGGCAGAAGTATTTGTCAGTACCAGGTAGGCACTTGGCCCTTTGGGGCTGGCAGCCTGCTGGATTTCCACGAATATCAAGATGCCGCCCAGGGACAAGCTGCCACCTGTTGCAACTCGGGCTGCTTTGAGAGTGCCCATGGAGCTCTGCAACCTGAGACCAGGAACGTGGGGTGCTGAGTTTTTTTTCCTGGGCAGAAGCCTTTGTCAGTACCAGAAAGGCCCTTGTTCCTTAGGGGCAGGCTGGCAGCAGGATTTCCACGAATATCAAGATGCCGCCCAGGGACTAGCTGCCACCTGTGCCAACTCAGGTTGCTTTGAGTGTGCCCATGGAGCTCTGCAAACTGAGGCCAGGAACTTGGGGTTGTGAGTTTGTTTCCCCAGGCAGAAGCATTTGCAGTACCAGGTAGGCCCGTGGCCCATAATTGAAGGCAGCCTGATGGATTTCCATGAATATCAAGATGCCGCCCAGGGACAAGCTGCCACCTGTGGTAACTTGGGCTGCTTTGAGAGTGCCCCCGGAGCTCTTCAAACAGAGACCAGGTATGTGGGGTGGTGGGTTTTTTTTCCCCCGGGCAGAAGCCTTTGTCAGTGCCAGGGAGGCCCTCGTCCCTTTGGTGCCGGCTGCCTGCTGGATTTCCACGCATATCAAGATGCCACCCAGGGACAAGCTGCCACCTGTGCCAACTCGCGCCGCTTTTTGTGTGCCCACAGAGCTCTGCAAACTGAGACCAGGAACGTGGGGCTGTGAGTTTTGTTTCCCGGGCAGAAGCCTTTGTCATTACCAGGTAGGACTGTGGTCTTTTGGGGCCGGCAGCCTACTGGATTTCCACGAATATCAAGATGCCGCCCAGGGACAAGCTGCCACCTGTGCCAACTCGGGCTGCTTTGAGAGTGCCCATGGAGCTCTGCAAACTGAGACCTGGAACGTGGGCAGGTGAGTTTTGTTTCCCCGGGCAGAAGCCTTTGTCAGTAGCAGGTAGGTCCATGTTCCTTAGGGGTATGCTGCATGCTGGATTTCCACGAATATCAAGATGCCGCCCAGGGACAAGCTGCCACCTGTGCCAACTTGGGCTGCTATGAGAGTGCCCATGGAGCTCTGCAAACTGAGACCAGGAACGTGGGGTGCTGAGTTTTGTTTTCCCGGGAAGAAGTATTTGTCAGTACCAGGTAGGCACTTGGCCCTGTGGGGCTGGCAGCCTGCTGGATTTCCACGAATATCAAGATGCCGCCCAGGGACAAGCTGCCACCTGTGCCAACTCGGGCTGCTATGAGAGTGCCCATGGAGCTCTGGAAACTGAGACCAGGAACGTGGGGTGCTGAGTTTTGTTTCCCTGGGCAGAAGCATTTGCAGTGCCAGGTGGGCCCTTGGCCTTTCTGGGCCGGCTGCTTGCTGGATTTCCACGAACATCAAGATGTAGCCCAGGGACAAGCTGCCACCTGTGCCAACTTGGGCTGCTTTGAGTGTGCCCATGGAGCTCTGGAATCTGAGACCAGGAATGTGGGGTGCTGAGTTTTGTTTCCCTGGGCAGAAGCATTTGCAGTGCCAGGTGGGCCCTTGGCCTTTCGGGGCCGGCTGCTTGCTGGATTTCCACGAATCTGAAGATGCCGCCAAGGGACAAGCTGCCACCTGTGGCAACTCACGCTGCTTTGAGAGTGCCCATGGAGCTCTGCAAACAGAAACCAGGAACGTGGCGTGGTGAGTTTTGTTTTCCCGCGCAGAAGCCTTTGTCTGTAGCAGGCAGGCCTTCGGCCCTTCGGGGCCGGCAGCCTGCTGGATTTCCACGAATATCAAGATGCCGCCCAGGGACAAGCTGCCACCTGTTGCAATTCGCGCTGCTTTGAGAGTGCCCATGGAGCTCTGCAAACTGAGACCAGGAACGTGGGGTGCTGAGTTTTGTTTCCCCGAGCAGAAGCCTTTGCAGTACCAGGTAGGACCGTGGCCCATAATTGCAGGCAGCCTGCTGGATTTCCATGAATATCAAGATGTAGCCCAGGGACAAGCTGCCACCGGTGGTAACTTGGGCTGCTTTGAGAGTGCCTACGGAGCTCTTCAAGCTGAGACCAGGAATGTGGGATGGTGGGTATTTTTTTCCCGGGCAGAAGCCTTAGTCAGTACCAGAGAGGCCCCTGTTCCTTAGGGGCAGGCTGGAAGCATGATTTCCACGAATATCAAGATGCTGCCCAGGGAAAAGCTGCCACCAGTGACAACTCGGGCTGCTTTGAGAGTGCCCATGGAGCTCTGCAAACTGAGACCAGGAACGTGGGGTACTGAGTTTTGTATTCCCGGGCAGAAGCCTATGTCTGTACCAGGTAGGCCCTTGTTCCTTAGGGGCAGGCTGGCAGCATGATTTCCACGAATATCAAGATGCCGCCCAGGGACAAGCTGCCACCTATGCCAACTCGGGCTGCTTTGAGAGTGCCCATGGAGCTCTGCAAACTGAGACCTGGAACGTCAGGTAGTGGGTTTTGTTTTGCTGGGAAGAAGACTTTCTCAGTTCTAGGTTGGCCTTCCACCCTTAGAGTCCGGCTACCCGCTGGATTTCCACGAATATCAAGATGCCACCCAGGGACAAGCTGCCACCTGTGCCAACTTGGGCTGCTTTGAGAGTGCCCATGGAGCTCTGCAAACTGAGACCAGGACCGTGGGGTGCTGAGTTTTGTTTTCCCGGGCAGAAGTATTTGTCAGTACCAGGTAGGCACTTGGCCCTTTGGGGCTGGCAGCCTGCTGGCTTTCCACGAATATCAAGATGCCGCCCAGGGACAAGCTGCCACCTGTGCCAACTCGGGCTGCTTTGAGAGTGCCCATGGAGCTCTGCAAAATGAGACCAGGACCGTGGGGTGGTGGGTTTTGTTTTCCCAGGCAGAAGCCTTTGTCAGTACCAGAAATGCCCATGTTCCTTAGGGGCAGGCTGGCAGCATGATTCCCACGAATATCAAGATGCCACCCAGGGACAAGCTGCCACCTGTGCCAACTCGGGCTGCTTTGAGTGTGCCCATGGAGCTCTGCAAACTGAGACCTGGAACGCCGGGTAGTGGGTTTTGTTTTGCTGGGAAGAAGGCTTTCTCAGTTCTAGGTTGGCCCTCCACCCTTAGCGTCCGGCTACCCGCTGGATTTCCACGAATATCAAGATGCCGCCCAGGGACAAGCTGCCACCTGTGCCAACTCGGGCTGCTATGAGAGTGCCCATGGAGCTCTGCAAACTGAGACCAGGAACGTGGGGTGCTGAGTTTTGTTTTCCCGGGAAGAAGTATTTGTCAGTACCAGGTAGGCACTTGGCCCTTTGGGGCTGGCAGCCTGCTGGCTTTCCACGAATATCAAGATGCCGCCCAGGGACAAGCTGCCACCTGTGCCAACTCGGGCTGCTTTGAGAGTGCCCATGGAGCTCTACAAACTGAGACCAGGACCGTGGGCTGTTGAGTTTTGTTTCCCTGGGCAGAACCATTTGCAGTGCCAGGTCGGCCCTCGGCCTTCTGGGCCGGCTGCTTGCTGGATTTCCACGAACATCAAGATGTAGCCCAGGGACAAGCTGCCACCTGTGCCAACATGGGCTGCTTTGAGTGTGCCCATGGAGCTGTGGAAACTGAGACCAGGAATGTGGGGTGCTGATTTTCTTTTGCCTGGGCAGAAGCATTTGCATTGCCAGGTGGGCCCTTGGCCTTTCTGGGCCGGCTGCTTGCTGGATTTCCACGAATCTGAAGATGCCGCCAAGGGACAAGCTGCCACCTGTGGCAACTCCCGCTGCTTTGAGAGTGCCCATGGAGCGCTGCAAACTGAGACCAGGAACGTGGGGTGCTGAGTTTTGTTTTCCCGGGCAGAAGCCTTTGTCTGTAGCAGGCAGGCCTTTGGCCCTTCGGGGCCGGCAGCCTGCTGGATTTCCACAAATATCAAGATGCCGCCCAGAGACAAGCTGCCACCTGTTGCAATTCGCGCTGCTTTGAGTGTGCCCATGGAGCTCTGCAACCTGAGACCAGGAACGTGGGATGCTGAGTGTTTTTTCCTGGGCAGAAGCGTTTGTCAGTACCAGAAAGGCCCTTGTTCCTTAGGGGCAGGCTGGCAGCAGGATTTCCACGAATATCAAGATGCCGCCCAGGGACTAGCTGCCACCTGTGCCATCTCAGGCTGCTTCGAGTGTGCCCATGGAGCTCTGCAAACTGAGGCCAGGAACTTGGGGTTGTGAGTTTTGTTTCCCCAGGCAGAAGCCTTTGCAGTACCAGGTAGGCCCGTGGCCCATAATTGCAGGCAGCCTGATGGATTTTCATGAATATCAAGATGTAGCCCAGGGACAAGCTGCCACCTGTGGTAACTTGGGCTGCTTTGAGAGTGCCCCCGGAGCTCTTCAAACTGAAACCAGGTACGTGGGGTGGTGGGTTTTGTTTCCCTGGGCAGAAGCCTTTGTCAGTACCAGAAAGGCCCTTGTTCCTTAGGAGCAGGCTGGCAACATGATTTCCACGAATATCAAGATGCTGCCTAGGGACAAGCTGCCACCAGTGACAACTCGGGCTGCTTTGAGAGTGCCCATGGAGCTCTGCAAACTGAGACCAGGAACGTGGGGTGCTGAGTTTTGTTTTCCCGGGCAGAAGTATTTGTCAGTACCAGGTAGGCACTTGGCCCTTTGGGGCTGGCAGCCTGCTGGATTTCCACGAATATCAAGATGCCGCCCAGGGACAAGCTGCCACCTGTTGCAACTCGGGCTGCTTTGAGAGTGCCCATGGAGCTCTGCAACCTGAGACCAGGAACGTGGGGTGCTGAGTTTTTTTTCCTGGGCAGAAGCCTTTGTCAGTACCAGAAAGGCCCTTGTTCCTTAGGGGCAGGCTGGCAGCAGGATTTCCACGAATATCAAGATGCCGCCCAGGGACTAGCTGCCACCTGTGCCAACTCAGGTTGCTTTGAGTGTGCCCATGGAGCTCTGCAAACTGAGGCCAGGAACTTGGGGTTGTGAGTTTGTTTCCCCAGGCAGAAGCATTTGCAGTACCAGGTAGGCCCGTGGCCCATAATTGAAGGCAGCCTGATGGATTTCCATGAATATCAAGATGCCGCCCAGGGACAAGCTGCCACCTGTGGTAACTTGGGCTGCTTTGAGAGTGCCCCCGGAGCTCTTCAAACAGAGACCAGGTATGTGGGGTGGTGGGTTTTTTTTCCCCCGGGCAGAAGCCTTTGTCAGTGCCAGGGAGGCCCTCGTCCCTTTGGTGCCGGCTGCCTGCTGGATTTCCACGCATATCAAGATGCCACCCAGGGACAAGCTGCCACCTGTGCCAACTCGCGCCGCTTTTTGTGTGCCCACAGAGCTCTGCAAACTGAGACCAGGAACGTGGGGCTGTGAGTTTTGTTTCCCGGGCAGAAGCCTTTGTCATTACCAGGTAGGACTGTGGTCTTTTGGGGCCGGCAGCCTACTGGATTTCCACGAATATCAAGATGCCGCCCAGGGACAAGCTGCCACCTGTGCCAACTCGGGCTGCTTTGAGAGTGCCCATGGAGCTCTGCAAACTGAGACCTGGAACGTGGGCAGGTGAGTTTTGTTTCCCCGGGCAGAAGCCTTTGTCAGTAGCAGGTAGGTCCATGTTCCTTATGGGTATGCTGCATGCTGGATTTCCACGAATATCAAGATGCCGCCCAGGGACAAGCTGCCACCTGTGCCAACTTGGGCTGCTATGAGAGTGCCCATGGAGCTCTGCAAACTGAGACCAGGAACGTGGGGTGCTGAGTTTTGTTTTCCCGGGAAGAAGTATTTGTCAGTAACAGGTAGGCACTTGGCCCTGTGGGGCTGGCAGCCTGCTGGATTTCCACGAATATCAAGATGCCGCCCAGGGACAAGCTGCCACCTGTGCCAACTCGGGCTGCTATGAGAGTGCCCATGGAGCTCTGGAAACTGAGACCAGGAACGTGGGGTGCTGAGTTTTGTTTCCCTGGGCAGAAGCATTTGCAGTGCCAGGTGGGCCCTTGGCCTTTCTGGGCCGGCTGCTTGCTGGATTTCCACGAACATCAAGATGTAGCCCAGGGACAAGCTGCCACCTGTGCCAACTTGGGCTGCTTTGAGTGTGCCCATGGAGCTCTGGAATCTGAGACCAGGAATGTGGGGTGCTGAGTTTTGTTTCCCTGGGCAGAAGCATTTGCAGTGCCAGGTGGGCCCTTGGCCTTTCGGGGCCGGCTGCTTGCTGGATTTCCACGAATCTGAAGATGCCGCCAAGGGACAAGCTGCCACCTGTGGCAACTCACGCTGCTTTGAGAGTGCCCATGGAGCTCTGCAAACAGAAACCAGGAACGTGGCGTGGTGAGTTTTGTTTTCCCGCGCAGAAGCCTTTGTCTGTAGCAGGCAGGCCTTCGGCCCTTCGGGGCCGGCAGCCTGCTGGATTTCCACGAATATCAAGATGCCGCCCAGGGACAAGCTGCCACCTGTTGCAATTCGCGCTGCTTTGAGAGTGCCCATGGAGCTCTGCAAACTGAGACCAGGAACGTGGGGTGCTGAGTTTTGTTTCCCCGAGCAGAAGCCTTTGCAGTACCAGGTAGGACCGTGGCCCATAATTGCAGGCAGCCTGCTGGATTTCCATGAATATCAAGATGTAGCCCAGGGACAAGCTGCCACCGGTGGTAACTTGGGCTGCTTTGAGAGTGCCTACGGAGCTCTTCAAGCTGAGACCAGGAATGTGGGATGGTGGGTATTTTTTTCCCGGGCAGAAGCCTTAGTCAGTACCAGAGAGGCCCCTGTTCCTTAGGGGCAGGCTGGAAGCATGATTTCCACGAATATCAAGATGCTGCCCAGGGAAAAGCTGCCACCAGTGACAACTCGGGCTGCTTTGAGAGTGCCCATGGAGCTCTGCAAACTGAGACCAGGAACGTGGGGTACTGAGTTTTGTATTCCCGGGCAGAAGCCTATGTCTGTACCAGGTAGGCCCTTGTTCCTTAGGGGCAGGCTGGCAGCATGATTTCCACGAATATCAAGATGCCACCCAGGGACAAGCTGCCACCTATGCCAACTCGGGCTGCTTTGAGAGTGCCCATGGAGCTCTGCAAACTGAGACCTGGAACGTCAGGTAGTGGGTTTTGTTTTGCTGGGAAGAAGACTTTCTCAGTTCTAGGTTGGCCTTCCACCCTTAGAGTCCGGCTACCCGCTGGATTTCCACGAATATCAAGATGCCACCCAGGGACAAGCTGCCACCTGTGCCAACTTGGGCTGCTTTGAGAGTGCCCATGGAGCTCTGCAAACTGAGACCAGGACCGTGGGGTGCTGAGTTTTGTTTTCCCGGGCAGAAGTATTTGTCAGTACCAGGTAGGCACTTGGCCCTTTGGGGCTGGCAGCCTGCTGGCTTTCCACGAATATCAAGATGCCGCCCAGGGACAAGCTGCCACCTGTGCCAACTCGGGCTGCTTTGAGAGTGCCCATGGAGCTCTGCAAAATGAGACCAGGACCGTGGGGTGGTGGGTTTTGTTTTCCCAGGCAGAAGCCTTTGTCAGTACCAGAAATGCCCATGTTCCTTAGGGGCAGGCTGGCAGCATGATTCCCACGAATATCAAGATGCCACCCAGGGACAAGCTGCCACCTGTGCCAACTCGGGCTGCTTTGAGTGTGCCCATGGAGCTCTGCAAACTGAGACCTGGAACGCCGGGTAGTGGGTTTTGTTTTGCTGGGAAGAAGGCTTTCTCAGTTCTAGGTTGGCCCTCCACCCTTAGCGTCCGGCTACCCGCTGGATTTCCACGAATATCAAGATGCCGCCCAGGGACAAGCTGCCACCTGTGCCAACTCGGGCTGCTATGAGAGTGCCCATGGAGCTCTGCAAACTGAGACCAGGAACGTGGGGTGCTGAGTTTTGTTTTCCCGGGAAGAAGTATTTGTCAGTACCAGGTAGGCACTTGGCCCTTTGGGGCTGGCAGCCTGCTGGCTTTCCACGAATATCAAGATGCCGCCCAGGGACAAGCTGCCACCTGTGCCAACTCGGGCTGCTTTGAGAGTGCCCATGGAGCTCTGCAAAATGAGACCAGGACCGTGGGGTGCTGAGTTTTGTTTCCCTGGGCAGAAGCATTTCCAGTGCCAGGTCGGCCCTCGGCCTTCTGGGCCGGCTGCTTGCTGGATTTCCACGAACATCAAGATGTAGCCCAGGGACAAGCTGCCACCTGTGCCAACTTGGGCTGCTTTGAGTGTGCCCATGGAGCTCTGGAAACTGAGACCAGGAATGTGGGGTGCTGATTTTCTTTTGCCTGGGCAGAAGCATTTGCAGTGCCAGGTGGGCCCTTGGCCTTTCTGGGCCGGCTGCTTGCTGGATTTCCACGAATCTGAAGATGCCGCCAAGGGACAAGCTGCCACCTGTGGCAACTCCCGCTGCTTTGAGAGTGCCCATGGAGCGCTGCAAACTGAGACCAGGAACGTGGGGTGCTGAGTTTTGTTTTCCCGGGCAGAAGCCTTTGTCTGTAGCAGGCAGGCCTTTGGCCCTTCGGGGCCGGCAGCCTGCTGGATTTCCACAAATATCAAGATGCCGCCCAGAGACAAGCTGCCACCTGTTGCAATTCGCGCTGCTTTGAGAGTGCCCATGGAGCTCTGCAACCTGAGACCAGGAACGTGGGATGCTGAGTGTTTTTTCCTGGGCAGAAGCGTTTGTCAGTACCAGAAAGGCCCTTGTTCCTTAGGGGCAGGCTGGCAGCAGGATTTCCACGAATATCAAGATGCCGCCCAGGGACTAGCTGCCACCTGTGCCATCTCAGGCTGCTTTGAGTGTGCCCATGGAGCTCTGCAAACTGAGACCAGGAACTTGGGGTGGTGAGTTTTGTTTCCCCAGGCAGAAGCCTTTGCAGTACCAGGTAGGCCCGTGGCCCATAATTGCAGGCAGCCTGATGGATTTCAATGAATATCAAGATGTAGCCCAGGGACAAGCTGCCACCTGTGGTAACTTGGGCTGCTTTGAGAGTGCCCCCGGAGCTCTTCAAACTGAGACCAGGAACGTTGGGTGGTGGTTTTTTTTTCCCCGGGCAGAAGCCTTTGTCAGTACCAGAAAGGCCCTTGTTCCTTAGGAGCAGGCTGGCAACATGATTTCCACGAATATCAAGATGCTGCCTAGGGACAAGCTGCCACCTGTGCCAACTCGGGCTGCTTTGAGAGTGCCCATGGAGCTCTGCAAACTGAGACCAGGAACGTGGGGTGCTGAGTTTTGTTTTCCCGGGCAGAAGTATTTGTCAGTACCAGGTAGGCACTTGGCCCTTTGGGGCTGGCAGCCTGCTGGATTTCCACGAATATCAAGATGCCGCCCAGGGACAAGCTGCCACCTGTTGCAACTCGCGCTGCTTTGAGAGTGCCCATGGAGCTCTGCAACCTGAGACCAGGAACGTGGGGTGCTGAGTTTTTTTTCCTGGGCAGAAGCCTTTGTCCGTACCAGAAAGGCCCTTGTTCCTTAGGGGCAGGCTGGCAGCAGGATTTCCATGAATATCAAGATGCCGCCCAGGGACTAGCTGCCACCTGTGCCAACTCAGGTTGCTTTGAGTGTGCCCATGGAGCTCTGCAAACTGAGGCCAGAAACTTGGGGTTGTGAGTTTGTTTCCCCAGGCAGAAGCCTTTGCGGTACCAGGTAGGCCCGTGGCCCATAATTGCAGGCAGCCTGATGGATTTCCATGAATATCAAGATGTAGCCCAGGGACAAGCTGCCACCTGTGGTAACTTGGGCTGCTTTGAGAGTGCCCCCGGAGCTCTTAAAACTGAAACCAGGTACGTGGGGTGGTGGGTTTTTTTCCCCGGGCAGAAGCCTTTGTCAGTGCCAGGGAGGCCCTCGTCTCTTTGGTGCCGTCTGCCTGCTGGATTTCCACGCATATCAAGATGCCGCCCAGGGAGAAGCTGCCACCTGTGCCAACTCGGGCTGCTTTGAGAGTGCCCATGGAGCTCTGCAAACTGAGACCTGGAACGTCGGGTAGTGGGTTTTGTTTTGCTGGGAAGAAGACTTTCTCAGTTCTAGGTTGGCCCTCCACCCTTAGCGTCTGGCTGCTGGCTGGATTTCCACGAAAAACAAGATGCCACCCAGGGACATGCTGCCACCTGTGCCAACTCGCGCCGCTTTTAGTGTGCCCACAGAGCTCTGCAAACTGAGACCAGGAACGTGGGGTGGTGGCTTTTGTTTCCCGGGCAGAAGCCTTTGTCAGTACCAGGTAGGCCCGTGGTCCTTTGGGGCCGGCAGCCTACTGGATTTCCACGAATATCAAGATGCCACCCAGGGACAAGCTGCCACCTGTGCCAACTCGGGCTGCTTTGAGAGTGCCCATGGAGCTCTGCAAACTGAGACCTGGAACGTGGGCAGGTGAGTTTTGTTTCCCCGGGCAGAAGCCTTTGTCAGTAGCAGGTAGGTCCATGTTCCTTAGGGGTATGCTGCATGCTGGATTTCCACGAATATCAAGATGCCGCCCAGGGACAAGCTGCCACCTGTGCCAACTCGGGCTGCTATGAGAGTGCCCATGGAGCTCTGGAAACTGAGACCAGGAACGTGGGGTGCTGAGTTTTGTTTCCCTGGGCGGAAGCATTTGCAGTGCCAGGTGGGCCCTTGGCCTTTCTGGGCCGGCTGCTTGCTGGATTTCCACGAACATCAAGATGTAGCCCAGGGACAAGCTGCCACCTGTGCCAACTTGGGCTGCTTTGAGTGTGCCCATGGAGCTCTGGAATCTGAGACCAGGAATGTGGGGTGCTGAGTTTTGTTTCCCTGGGCAGAAGCATTTGCAGTGCCAGGTGGGCCCTTGGCCTTTCGGGGCCGGCTGCTTGCTGGATTTCCACGAATCTGAAGATGCCGCCAAGGGACAAGCTGCCACCTGTGGCAACTCACGCTGCTTTGAGAGTGCCCATGGAGCTCTGCAAACAGAAACCAGGAACGTGGCGTGGTGAGTTTTGTTTTCCCGCGCAGAAGCCTTTGTCTGTAGCAGGCAGGCCTTCGGCCCTTCGGGGCCGGCAGCCTGCTGGATTTCCACGAATATCAAGATGCCGCCCAGGGACAAGCTGCCACCTGTTGCAATTCGCGCTGCTTTGAGAGTGCCCATGGAGCTCTGCAACCTGAGACCAGGAACGTGGGGTGCTGAGTTTTGTTTCCCCGAGCAGAAGCCTTTGCAGTACCAGGTAGGACCGTGGCCCATAATTGCAGGCAGCCTGCTGGATTTCCATGAATATCAAGATGTAGCCCAGGGACAAGCTGCCACCGGTGGTAACTTGGGCTGCTTTGAGAGTGCCTACGGAGCTCTTCAAGCTGAGACCAGGAACGTGGGATGGTGGGTATTTTTTTCCCGGGCAGAAGCCTTAGTCAGTACCAGAGAGGCCCCTGTTCCTTAGGGGCAGGCTGGCAGCATGATTTCCACGAATATCAAGATGCTGCCCAGGGAAAAGCTGCCAGCAGTGACAACTCGGGCTGCTTTGAGAGTGCCCATGGAGCTCTGCAAACTGAGACCAGGAACGTGGGGTACTGAGTTTGTATTCCCGGGCAGAAGCCTATGTCTGTACCAGGTAGGCCCTTGTTCCTTAGGGGCAGGCTGGCAGCATGATTTCCACGAATATCAAGATGCAGCCCAGGGACAAGCTGCCACCTGTGCCAACTCGGGCTGCTTTGAGAGTGCCCATGGAGCTCTGCAAACTGAGACCTGGAACGTCAGGTAGTGGGTTTTGTTTTGCTGGGAAGAAGACTTTCTCAGTTCTAGGTTGGCCCTCCACCCTTAGAGTCCGGCTACCCGCTGGATTTCCACGAATATCAAGATGCCACCCAGGGACAAGCTGCCACCTGTGCCAACTTGGGCTGCTATGAGAGTGCCCACGGAGCTCTGCAAACTGAGACCAGGAACGTGGGGTGGTGGCTTTTGTTTCCCGGGCAGAAGCCTTTGTCAGTACCAGGTAGGCCCATGATCCTCAGGGGCAGGCTGCTTTCTAGATTTCCATGAATATCAAGATGCCGCCCAGGGACAAGCTGCCACCTGTGCCAACTCGGGCTGCTTTGAGAGTGCACATGGAGCTCTGCAAAATGAGACCAGGACCGTGGGGTGGTGGGTTTTGTTTTCCCAGGCAGAAGCCTTTGTCAGTACCAGAAATGCCCATGTTCCTTAGGGGCAGGCTGGCAGCATGATTCCCACGAATATCAAGATGCCACCCAGGGACAAGCTGCCACCTGTGCCAACTCGGGCTGCTTTGAGAGTGCCCATGGAGCTCTGCAAACTGAGACCTGGAACGCCGGGTAGTGGGTTTTGTTTTGCTGGGAAGAAGGCTTTCTCAGTTCTAGGTTGGCCCTCCACCCTTAGCGTCCGGCTACCCGCTGGATTTCCACGAATATCAAGATGCCGCCCAGGGACAAGCTGCCACCTGTGCCAACTCGGGCTGCTATGAGAGTGCCCATGGAGCTCTGCAAACTGAGACCAGGAACGTGGGGTGCTGAGTTTTGTTTTCCCGGGAAGAAGTATTTGTCAGTACCAGGTAGGCACTTGGCCCTTTGGGGCTGGCAGCCTGCTGGCTTTCCACGAATATCAAGATGCCGCCCAGGGACAAGCTGCCACCTGTGCCAACTCGGGCTGCTTTGAGAGTGCCCATGGAGCTCTGCAAAATGAGACCAGGACCGTGGGGTGCTGAGTTTTGTTTCCCTGGGCAGAAGCATTTCCAGTGCCAGGTCGGCCCTCGGCCTTCTGGGCCGGCTGCTTGCTGGATTTCCACGAACATCAAGATGTAGCCCAGGGACAAGCTGCCACCTGTGCCAACTTGGGCTGCTTTGAGTGTGCCCATGGAGCTGTGGAAAGTGAGACCAGGAATGTGGGGTGCTGATTTTCTTTTGCCTGGGCAGAAGCATTTGCAGTGCCAGGTGGGCCCTTGGCCTTTCTGGGCCGGCTGCTTGCTGGATTTCCACGAATCTGAAGATGCCGCCAAGGGACAAGCTGCCACCTGTGGCAACTCCCGCTGCTTTGAGAGTGCCCATGGAGCGCTGCAAACTGAGACCAGGAACGTGGGGTGCTGAGTTTTGTTTTCCCGGGCAGAAGCCTTTGTCTGTAGCAGGCAGGCCTTTGGCCCTTCGGGGCCGGCAGCCTGCTGGATTTCCACAAATATCAAGATGCCGCCCAGAGACAAGCTGCCACCTGTTGCAATTCGCGCTGCTTTGAGAGTGCCCATGGAGCTCTGCAACCTGAGACCAGGAACGTGGGATGCTGAGTGTTTTTTCCTGGGCAGAAGCGTTTGTCAGTACCAGAAAGGCCCTTGTTCCTTAGGGGCAGGCTGGCAGCAGGATTTCCACGAATATCAAGATGCCGCCCAGGGACTAGCTGCCACCTGTGCCATCTCAGGCTGCTTTGAGTGTGCCCATGGAGCTCTGCAAACTGAGGCCAGGAACTTGGGGTGGTGAGTTTTGTTTCCCCAGGCAGAAGCCTTTGCAGTACCAGGTAGGCCCGTGGCCCATAATTGCAGGCAGCCTGATGGATTTCAATGAATATCAAGATGTAGCCCAGGGACAAGCTGCCACCTGTGGTAACTTGGGCTGCTTTGAGAGTGCCCCCGGAGCTCTTCAAACTGAGACCAGGAACGTTGGGTGGTGGTTTTTTTTTCCCCGGGCAGAAGCCTTTGTCAGTACCAGAAAGGCCCTTGTTCCTTAGGAGCAGGCTGGCAACATGATTTCCACGAATATCAAGATGCTGCCTAGGGACAAGCTGCCACCTGTGCCAACTCGGGCTGCTTTGAGAGTGCCCATGGAGCTCTGCAAACTGAGACCAGGAACGTGGGGTGCTGAGATTTGTTTTCCCGGGCAGAAGTATTTGTCAGTACCAGGTAGGCACTTGGCCCTTTGGGGCTGGCAGCCTGCTGGATTTCCACGAATATCAAGATGCCGCCCAGGGACAAGCTGCCACCTGTTGCAACTCGCGCTGCTTTGAGAGTGCCCATGGAGCTCTGCAACCTGAGACCAGGAACGTGGGGTGCTGAGTTTTTTTTCCTGGGCAGAAGCCTTTGTCAGTACCAGAAAGGCCCTTGTTCCTTAGGGGCAGGCTGGCAGCAGGATTTCCATGAATATCAAGATGCCGCCCAGGGACTAGGTGCCACCTGTGCCAACTCAGGTTGCTTTGAGTGTGCCCATGGAGCTCTGCAAACTGAGGCCAGGAACTTGGGGTTGTGAGTTTGTTTCCCCAGGCAGAAGCCTTTGCAGTACCAGGTAGGCCCGTGGCCCATAATTGCAGGCAGCCTGATGGATTTCCATGAATATCAAGATGTAGCCCAGGGACAAGCTGCCACCTGTGGTAACTTGGGCTGCTTTGAGAGTGCCCCCGGAGCTCTTAAAACTGAAACCAGGTACGTGGGGTGGTGGGTTTTTTTCCCCGGGCAGAAGCCTTTGTCAGTGCCACGGAGGCCCTCGTCCCTTTGGTGCCGGCTGCCTGCTGGATTTCCACGCATATCAAGATGCCGCCCAGGGACAAAATGCCACCTGTGCCAACTCGCGCTACTTTGAGAGTGCCCATGGAGCTCTGCAAACTGAGACCAGGAACGTGGGTTGGTGGTCTTTGTTTTCCCGGGCAGAAGCCTTTGTCAGTATCAGAAGTGCCCATGTTCCTTAGGGGCCGGCGGGCAGAATGATTTCCACGAATATCAAGATGCCGCCCAGGGAGAAGCTGCCACCTGTGCCAACTCGGGCTGCTTTGAGAGTGCCCATGGAGCTCTGCAAACTGAGACCTGGAACGTCGGGTAGTGGGTTTTGTTTTGCTGGGAAGAAGACTTTCTCAGTTCTAGGTTGGCCCTCCACCCTTAGCGTCTGGCTGCTGGCTGGATTTCCACGAAAAACAAGATGCCACCCAGGGACATGCTGCCACCTGAGCCAACTCGCGCCGCTTTTAGATTGCCCACAGAGCTCTGCAAACTGAGACCAGGAACGTGGGGTGGTGGCTTTTGTTTCCCGGGCAGAAGTTTTTGTCAGTACCAGGTAGGCCCGTGGTCCTTTGGGGCCGGCAGCCTACTGGATTTCCACGAATATCAAGATGCCGCCCAGGGACAAGCTGCCACCTGTGCCAACTCGGGCTGCTTTGAGAGTGCCCATGGAGCTCTGCAAACTGAGACCTGGAACGTGGGCAGGTGAGTTTTGTTTCCCCGGGCAGAAGCCTTTGTCAGTAGCAGGTAGGTCCATGTTCCTTAGGGGTATGCTGCATGCTGGATTTCCACGAATATCAAGATGCCGCCCAGGGACAAGCTGCCACCTGTGCCAACTTGGGCTGCTATGAGAGTGCCCATGGAGCTCTGGAAACTGAGACCAGGAACGTGGGGTGCTGAGTTTTGTTTTCCCGGGAAGAAGTATTTGTCAGTACCAGGTAGGCACTTGGCCCTTTGGGGCTGGCAGCCTGCTGGATTTCCACGAATATCAAGATGCCGCCCAGGGACAAGCTGCCACCTGTGCCAACTCGGGCTGCTATGAGAGTGCCCATGGAGCTCTGGAAACTGAGACCAGGAACGTGGGGTGCTGAGTTTTGTTTCCCTGGGCAGAAGCATTTGCAGTGCCAGGTGGGCCCTTGGCCTTTCTGGGCCGGCTGCTTGCTGGATTTCCACGAACATCAAGATGTAGCCCAGGGACAAGCTGCCACCTGTGCCAACTTGGGCTGCTTTGAGTGTGCCCATGGAGCTCTGGAATCTGAGACCAGGAATGTGGGGTGCTGAGTTTTGTTTCCCTGGGCAGAAGCATTTGCAGTGCCAGGTGGGCCCTTGGCCTTTCGGGGCCGGCTGCTTGCTGGATTTCCACGAATCTGAAGATGCCGCCAAGGGACAAGTTGCCACCTGTGGCAACTCACGCTGCTTTGAGAGTGCCCATGGAGCTCTGCAAACAGAAACCAGGAACGTGGCGTGGTGAGTTTTGTTTTCCCGCGCAGAAGCCTTTGTCTGTAGCAGGCATGCCTTCGGCCCTTCGGGGCCGGCAGCCTGCTGGATTTCCACGAATATCAAGATGCCGCCCAGGGACAAGCTGCCACCTGTTGCAATTCGCGCTGCTTTGAGAGTGCCCATGGAGCTCTGCAACCTGAGACCAGGAACGTGGGGTGCTGAGTTTTGTTTCCCCGAGCAGAAGCCTTTGCAGTACCAGGTAGGACCGTGGCCCATAATTGCAGGCAGCCTGCTGGATTTCCATGAATATCAAGATGTAGCCCAGGGACAAGCTGCCACCGGTGGTAACTTGGGCTGCTTTGAGAGTGCCTACGGAGCTCTTCAAGCTGAGACCAGGAACGTGGGATGGTGGGTATTTTTTTCCCGGGCAGAAGCCTTAGTCAGTACCAGAGAGGCCCCTGTTCCTTAGGGGCAGGCTGGCAGCATGATTTCCACGAATATCAAGATGCTGCCCAGGGAAAAGCTGCCAGCAGTGACAACTCGGGCTGCTTTGAGAGTGCCCATGGAGCTCTGCAAACTGAGACCAGGAACGTGGGGTACTGAGTTTTGTATTCCCGGGCAGAAGCCTATGTCTGTACCAGGTAGGCCCTTGTTCCTTAGGGGCAGGCTGGCAGCATGATTTCCACGAATATCAAGATGCCGCCCAGGGACAAGCTGCCACCTGTGCCAACTCGGGCTGCTTTGAGAGTGCCCATGGAGCTCTGCAAACTGAGACCTGGAACGTCAGGTAGTGGGTTTTGTTTTGCTGGGAAGAAGACTTTCTCAGTTCTAGGTTGGCCCTCCACCCTTAGAGTCCGGCTACCCGCTGGATTTCCACGAATATCAAGATGCCACCCAGGGACAAGCTGCCACCTGTGCCAACTTGGGCTGCTATGAGAGTGCCCACGGAGCTCTGCAAACTGAGACCAGGATCGTGGGGTGCTGAGTTTTGTTTCCCGGGCAGAAGCCTTTGTCAGTACCAGGTAGGCCCATGATCCTCAGGGGCAGGCTGCTTTCTAGATTTCCATGAATATCAAGATGCTGCCCAGGGACAAGCCGCCACCAGTGACAACTCGGGCTGCTTTGAGAGCGCCCATGGATCTCTGAAAACTGAGACCTGCAACGTGGGCAGGTGAGTTTGTTTCCCCGGGCAGAAGCCTCTGTCAGTAGCAGGTAGGTCCATGTTCCTTCGGGGTATGCTGCATGCTGGATTTCCACGAATATCAAGATGCCACCCAGGGACAAGCTGCCACCTGTGCCAACTTGGGCTGCTTTGAGAGTGCCCATGGAGCTCTGCAAACTGAGACCAGGACCGTGGGGTGCTGAGTTTTGTTTTCCCGGGCAGAAGTATTTGTCAGTACCAGGTAGGCACTTGGCCCTTTGGGGCCGGCAGCCTGCTGGCTTTCCACGAATATCAAGATGCCGCCCAGGGACAAGCTGCCACCTGTGCCAACTCGGGCTGCTTTGAGAGTGCCCATGGAGCTCTGCAAAATGAGACCAGGACCGTGGGGTGGTGGGTTTTGTTTTCCCAGGCAGAAGCCTTTGTCAGTACCAGAAATGCCCATGTTCCTTAGGGGCAGGCTGGCAGCATGATTCCCACGAATATCAAGATGCCACCCAGGGACAAGCTGCCACCTGTGCCAACTCGGGCTGCTTTGAGAGTGCCCATGGAGCTCTGCAAACTGAGACCTGGAACGCCGGGTAGTGGGTTTTGTTTTGCTGGGAAGAAGGCTTTCTCAGTTCTAGGTTGGCCCTCCACCCTTAGCGTCCGGCTACCCGCTGGATTTCCACGAATATCAAGATGCCGCCCAGGGACAAGCTGCCACCTGTGCCAACTCGGGCTGCTATGAGAGTGCCCATGGAGCTCTGCAAAGTGAGACCAGGAACGTGGGGTGGTGAGTTTTGTTTTCCCGGGAAGAAGTATTTGTCAGTACCAGGTAGGCACATGGCCCTTTGGGGCTGGCAGCCTGCTGGATTTCCACGAATATCAAGATGCCGCCCAGGGACAAGCTGCCACCTGTGCCAACTCGGGCTGCTTTGAGAGTGCCCATGGAGCTCTGCAAAATGAGACCAGGACCGTGGGGTGCTGAGTTTTGTTTCCCTGGGCAGAAGCATTTGCAGTGCCAGGTCGGCCCTCGGCCTTCTGGGCCGGCTGCTTGCTGGATTTCCACGAACATCAAGATGTAGCCCAGGGACAAGCTGCCACCTGTGCCAACTTGGGCTGCTTTGAGTGTGCCCATGGAGCTGTGGAAAGTGA
>NW_024037747.1:0-40233 GCF_015832195.1 Motacilla alba alba
CTGGATTTCCGCCAATACCAAGATGCCGCCCATGGACAAGCTGCCACCTGTGCCAACTCGGTCTGCTTTGAGAGTGCCCATGGAGCTCTGCAAACTGAGATGTGGAACGTGGGGTGGTGGGTTTTGTTTCCCTGGGCAGAAGCCTTTGTCAGTACCAGGTAGGCCCTTGTTCCTCAGGGGCAGGCTGGCGGCTCAATTTCCACGAATATCAACGTGCTGCCCAGGGACAAGCTGCCACTTGTGCCAACTCGCGCTGCTTTGAGGGTGCCCACGGAGCTCTGCAAACTGAGACCAGGAACGTAGGATTGTGGGTTTTGTTTTCCCGGGCAGAAGCCTCTCTCAGTGCCAGGTAGGCCCTTGTTCCTTAGGGGCAGGCTGGCAGGAAGATTTCCACGAATATCAAGATGCTGCCCAGGGACAAGCTGCCACCTGTGCCAACTCGGGCTGCTTTGAGAGTGCCCATGGAGCTCTGCAAACTGAGACCATGAACCTGGGGTGCTGAGTTTTGTTTCCCTGGGCAGAAGCATTTGCAGTACCAGGTAGGCCCTTGGTCTTTAAGGGCAGGCAGCCTGCTGGATTTCCATGAATATCAAGATGCTGCCAAAGGACAAGCTGCCACCTGTGCCAACTCGGGCTGCTTTGAGAGTGCCCTTGGAGCTCTGCAAAGTGAGACCAGGAACGTGCGTTGGTGAGTTTTGTTTCCCCGGGCAGAAGCATTTGTCAGTACCAGGTAGGCCCTCGGAATTTCAGGGCCGACTGCCTGCTGGATTTCCACGAATATCAAGATGCTGCCCAGGGACAAGCTGCCACCTGTGCCAACTTGGGCTGCTTTGAGAGTGCCCATGGAGCTCTGCAAACTGAGATGTGGAACATGGGCTGGTGGGCTTTCTTTCCCCGGGCAGAAGCCTTTGTCAGTACCAGGAGAGTCCTTGTTCCTCAGGGGCAGGCTGCCGGCTGGATTTCCACGAATATCAAGATGCTGCCCAGGGACCAGCTGCCACTTGGGCCAACTCGTGCTGCTATGAGGGTGCCCACGGAGCTCTGCAAACTGAGACCAGGAACGTAGGACTGTGGGTTTTGTTTTCCCGGGTTGAAGCCTCTCTCAGTACCAGGTATGCCCTTGTTCCTTAGGTGCAGGCTGGCAGCAAGCTTTCCACGAATATCAAGATGCTGCCCAGGGATATTCTGCCACCTGTGCCAACTCGGGCTGCTTTGAGAGTGCCCACGGAGCTCTGCAAACTGAGACCATGAACCTGGGGTGCTGAGTTTTGTTTCTCCGGGCAGAAGCATTTGCAGTGCCAGGTAGGCCCTCGGTCCTTAAGGGCAGGCAGCCTGCTGTATTTCCACGAATATCAAGATGCTGCCCAGGGACAAGCTGCCACCTGTGCCAACTCACGCTGCTTTGAGAGTGCCCATGGTGCTCTGCAAACTGAGACCAGAAACGTGGGGTGCTGGGTTTTGTTTTCCAGGGCAGAAGCCTTTGTCAGTACCAAGTAGGCCCTTGTTCCTTAGGGACAGCCTGGAAGCAAGATTTCCCCGAATATCAAAATGCTGCCCAGGGATATTCTGCCACCTGTGCCAACTCGGGCTGCTTTGAGAGTGCCCACGGAGTTCTTCAAACTGAGACCAGGAACGTGGGTTTGTCGGTGTTGTTTTCCCGGGCAGAAACATTTGCAGGACCAGGTAGGCCCTCGGCCCTTTGGGGGAGGCTGGCACCAGGATTTCCACGAAAATCAAGTTTCCGCCCAGGGACAAGCTGCCACCTTTGCCAACTCACGCTGCTTTGAGAGTGCCCACGGAGCTCTGCAAACTGTGACCAGGACCGTGGGGTGCTGAGTTTTGTTTTCCCGGGCAGAAGTATTTGTCAGTACTAGGTAGGCCCACGGTCTTTCAGGGCCGTCAGCCTGCTGAATTTCCACGAATATCAGGATGCTGCCCACGGAGGAGCTGCCACCTGTGCCAACTCGGGCTGCTTTGAGAGTGCCCATGGTGCTCTGCAAACTGAGACCAGAAACGTGGGGTGCTGGGTTTTGTTTTCCAGGGCAGAAGCCTTTGTCAGTACCAGGAGGGTCCTTGTTCCTTATGGGCAGTCTGCCTGCTGGATTTCCACGAATATCAAGATGCTGCCCAGGGACAAGCTGCCACCTGTGCCAACTCGGGCTGCTTTGAGAGTGCCCATGGAGCTCTGCAAACTGGGAACAGGAAAGTGGTGTTCTGAGTATTGTTTTCCCGGTCAGAAGCCTTTGTCAGTGTCAGGTCGGCCCTTGTTCCACAGGGGCAGGCTGCCTGCTGGATTTCCACGAATATCAAGATGCCGCCCAGGGACAAGCTGCCACCTGTGCCAACTCGGGCTGCTTTGAGAGTGCCCATGGAGCTCTGCAAACTGAGACCTGGAACGTGGGGTGGTGGGTTTTGTTTCCCCGGGCAGAAGCCTTTGTCAGTACCAGGTCAGGCCTTGGCCCTTGGGGGCCGGCTGCCTGCTGGATTTCCACAAATATCAAGATGCCGCCCAGGGACAAGCTGCCACCTGTGCCAACTCGGGCTGCTTTGAGAGTGCCCACGGTGCTCTGCAAACTGAGATGTGGAACGTGGGGTGGTGGATTTTGTTTCCCTGGGCAGAAGCCTTTGTCAGTACCAGGAAGGCCCTTGTTCCTCAGGGGCAGGCTGCCGGCTGGATTTCCACGAATATCAAGATGCTGCCCAGGGACAAGCTGCCACTTGTGCCAACTCGCGCTGCTTTGAGAGTGCCCACGGAGCTCTGCAAACTGTGACCAGGACCGTGGGGTGCTGAGTTTTGTTTTCCCGGGCAGAAGTATTTGTCAGTACTAGGTAGGCCCACGGTCTTTCAGGGCCGTCAGCCTGCTGAATTTCCACGAATATCAGGATGCTGCCCACGGAGGAGCTGCCACCTGTGCCAACTCGGGCTGCTTTGAGAGTGCCCATGGTGCTCTGCAAACTGAGACCAGAAACGTGGGGTGCTGGGTTTTGTTTTCCAGGGCAGAAGCCTTTGTCAGTACCAGGAGGGTCCTTGTTCCTTATGGGCAGTCTGCCTGCTGGATTTCCACGAATATCAAGATGCTGCCCAGGGACAAGCTGCCACCTGTGCCAACTCGGGCTGCTTTGAGAGTGCCCATGGAGCTCTGCAAACTGGGAACAGGAAAGTGGTGTTCTGAGTATTGTTTTCCCGGTCAGAAGCCTTTGTCAGTGTCAGGTCGGCCCTTGTTCCACAGGGGCAGGCTGCCTGCTGGATTTCCACGAATATCAAGATGCCGCCCAGGGACAAGCTGCCACCTGTGCCAACTCGGGCTGCTTTGAGAGTGCCCATGGAGCTCTGCAAACTGAGACCTGGAACGTGGGGTGGTGGGTTTTGTTTCCCCGGGCAGAAGCCTTTGTCAGTACCAGGTCAGGCCTTGGCCCTTGGGGGCCGGCTGCCTGCTGGATTTCCACAAATATCAAGATGCCGCCCAGGGACAAGCTGCCACCTGTGCCAACTCGGGCTGCTTTGAGAGTGCCCACGGTGCTCTGCAAACTGAGATGTGGAACGTGGGGTGGTGGATTTTGTTTCCCTGGGCAGAAGCCTTTGTCAGTACCAGGAAGGCCCTTGTTCCTCAGGGGCAGGCTGCCGGCTGGATTTCCACGAATATCAAGATGCTGCCCAGGGACAAGCTGCCACTTGTGCCAACTCGCGCTGCTTTGAGAGTGCCCACGGAGCTCTGCAAACTGAGACCAGGAAGGTAGGGTTGTGGGTTTTGTTTTCCCGGGCAGAAGCCTTTGTCAGTACCAGGTAGGCCCTTGTTCCTTAGGGGCAGGCTGCCTGCAGGATTTCCACGAATATCAAGATGCTGCCCAGGGACAAGCTGCCACCTGTGCCAACTCGTGCTGCTTTGAGAGTGCCCATGGAGCTCTGCAAACTGAGACCATGAACCTGGGGTGCTGAGTTTTGTTTCTCCGGGCAGAAGCATTTGAAGTGCCAGGTACGCCCTCGGTCCTTAAGGGCAGGCAGCCTGCTGGATTTCCACGAATATCAAGATGCTGCCCAGGGACAAGCTGCCACCTGTGCCAACTCGCGCTGCTTTGAGAATGCCCATGCTGCTCTGCAAACTGAGACCAGAAACGTGGTGTTCTGAGTTTTGTTTTCCCGGGCAGAAGCCTTTGTCAGTACCAGGTCGGCCCTTGGCCCTTGGGGTCCAGCTGCCTGCAGGATTTCCACGAATATCAAAATGCTGCCCAGGGACAAGCTGCCACTTGTGCCAACTTGGGCTGCTTTGAGAGTGCCCACGGAGCTCTTCAAACTGAGCCAAAGTATGTGGGATTTCGGGTTTTGTTTTCCCGGGCAGAAGCCTTTGTCAGTACGAAGTAGGCCCTCAGCCCTTAGAGGCAGTCTGCCTGCTGGATTTCCACGAATATCAAGATGCCACCCAGGGACAAGCTGCCACCTGTGCCAACTTGGGCTGCTTTGAGAGTGCCCATGGAGCTCTGCAAAGTTAGACCAGGAACTTGCCTTGGTGAGTTTTGTTTCCCCGGGCAGAAGCATTTGCAGTACCAGGCAGGCTCTCGGAACTTCAGGGCCTGCTGGATTTCCACGAATATCAAGATGCTGCCCAGGGACAAGCTGCCACTTGGGCCAACTCGCGCTGTTTTGGGGGTGCCCACGGAGCTCTGCAAACTGAGACCATAACCTAGGGTTGTGGGTTTTGTTTTCTCGGGCAGAAGCCTCTCTCAGTACCAGGTAGGCCCTTGTTCCTTAGGGGCAGGCTGCCTGCTGAATTTCCACGAATATCAAGATGCTGCCCAGGGACAAGCTGCCACCTGTGCCAGCTCGGGCTGCTTTGAGGGTGCCCACGGAGCTCTAAAAACTGAGACAGGGTACATGGGGTTATGGGTTATGTTTCCCCGGGCAGAAGCCATTGTAAGTACCAGGTAGGCCCTCGGCCCTTAGGGGCAGGCTGGCAGCAAGACTTCCACGAATATCAAGATGCCGCCCAGGGACAAGCTGCCACCTGTGCCAACTCACGCTGCTTTGAGAGTGCCCACGGATCTCTTCAAACTGAGCCAAAGTATGTGGGGTTTCGGGTTTTTTTTTCCCGGGCAGAACCCTTTGTCAGTACCAAGTAGGACCTCGGCCCTTAGAGGCAGTCTGCCTGCTGGATTTCCACGCATATCTAGATGCCGCCCAGGAACAAGCTGCCACCTGTGCCAACTTGGGCTGCTTTGAGAGTGCCCATGGTGCTCTACAAACAGAAACCAGGAGCGTGGGATGGTGAGTTTTTTTTTTTCCTCGGCAGAAGCCTTTGTCAGTACCAGGTAGGCCCTCGGCCCTTCATGGCTGGCTGCCTGCTGGATTTCCACGAATATCAAGATGCCGCCCAGGGATATTCTGCCACCTGTGCCAACTCGGGCTGCTTTGAGAGTGCCCATGGAGCTCTGCAAACTGAGACCGGGACCGTGGGGTTCTGAGTTTTGTTTTCCCGGCAGAAGCCTTTGTCAGTACCAGGTAGGCCTTCGGCCCTATGGGTCCGGTTGCAGGCTGGATTTCCCCGAATAACAAGATGCCGCCCAGGGACAAGCTGCCACCTGTGCCAACTCGGGCTGCTTTGAGAGTGCCCATGGAGCTCTTCAAACTGTGGCCTGGAACGTCGGGTAATGTGTCTTGTTTTGCTGGGTAGAAGACTATCTCTGTACTAGGTCGGCCCTCCACCCTTAGCGGCCGGCTCCCCGCTGGATTTGCCCGAATATCACGGTGCCGTCCCGGGTCAAGCTGCCACCTGTGCCAACTCGGGCTGCTTTGAGAGTGCCCATGGAGCTCTACAAACTGAGACCAGCAACGTGGGATGGTGAGCTTTGTTTTTCTGGGAAGAAGCCTTTGTCAGTACCAGGTAGGCCCTCGGCCCTAAGGGGCCTGTTGCCTCCTGGATATCCACAAATATCAAGATGCCTCTCAGGGACAAGCTGCCACCTGTGCTAGCTCTGGCTGCTTTGAGAGTGCCCACGGAACTCTGCAAACTGAGACTAAGACCTTGGGGTGGTGGGTTTTTTTCTCCTTGGGCAGTATAATGCACAATACCTAGGTGTCCCTAAGCACGTTGATGCTTGGTGCCTTCTCGATTTCTGTATTAATCAGGATGCCATCCAATTAAAGGCTGATAGCTGTGCCAACGTTGGGTGCTTGCACAGTGCCCACAGAGCTCTGCAAACTGAGACCTAGACGGTGAGGTGTTGAGGTTTTTTTCCTGGGCTGTTGCCCGCACAGTACTTTTGTGGCCATTTGGGGCCTGAGACCAGGAAGGTGAGGTGGTGAGTTTGGTTTCCCTGGGAAAAAGCTCACCACATTTTTTGGATGGGCCTTGCGTGCAGGCCCCGGTTGGCTGCTGTAATGCCGCATTGATCAAGATCTAGCTCACGTACAACCTGCCACCTGTGCCACCTCAGGCTGCTCTCACAGTGCCTGTGGATACAACGCTCTGTTTGACTCTTAGAGGTCTAATTACAAGCTGTGTTTGATAAATTATGAGTGTGGTAAATGAATGTGTTCTAGGAGTGTGAGATCCTTGAAATAGTATAATTTTTGATTTTCTTATGGTTGGAAGATCGTTTTACAAGCATAATGGGAATACTCCTTTTTTTAGGTACTTTTTCTTCTAGAAAGTATACCATAAGTGTTTTCTAATATTAAATGACAGAGCAGCCCGTTGATCCTTTACTGGAAATTTTTCCTATTTTTCAAAAATAACAGAAAAAAGCTCTTGCAAAAATAAGGGGAAAAAATTGCTTTAAAAAGTATTTCATTACAGCTTTTAAAGGCAATTAAAGTGCACCCATTGCTGATGGGAAGCCGATAACTGGTTAAACATGTATTCACTTGTTATGTCTCTCTAAAGAAATACTCTAACATCAAGCAATTAATCCCTTCCATCATAGTTTTAACCTCTTTCCTAGTTTAAATGTCAATGAAAAACATCATGAAGAACTCCATATGTATCTCTCCGATTCATCTTACATACAAAGCAACTATTTTTCCACCGGTTTGCTTGATGGTCTGCTTACTGCATTCAGCATTTTTTGGCATGCTTTTTTGCTTCTTTCTGCTGTCAATACTGGCCAATACATGCCATCTGCCAATGGTAGGATTTCTCTCACCTAAGCATATGGATTGAATCTTTAAGATCACTTTCGATAAAATGGATAAAAAAGGAGTTGTTTGATTCCACCTAACATTGAGTCTCTTGGTAAAGGTCACCTGGAGAAAAGTTTTTGCTTCTAGAATTCAACTCATGGATTGAAATATTTGAGAAGACTGATAGGCACTGCAGCATGGAGACACCTTCAGCCTCTGTGGATATAAAGCCCAGATTAAAATGATCAATTCTCTCAACTTGATGGACTGTACTTGATGGAGCAGAATTCTGACTAGAATCTCTTTCACACATAGAACACCCTGTTCAAGACACATGGTAAGATGAAGCTCACCTCCGGTTCCCTGCAGGTATTTGTATTTCTAATGAGTCTTTGGGATGCCTAGGTGATTTTCAGATGTCTAAAGATGAGACAAAGCCCACGACTTTCTCAAGACCTGGAACCATCTCCCTAGAAGCTGCAAAACACACAATGCCTCACTTGTGTCAAATTTGCCAAAGCAAGGACTAGAGCAAGAACTGGATGCAAAATACTTACACAGAGATGATAGTTTTTAAGATATTCATCAGATATTCTTCACATGGGAAGAGTCTTTGAACTCTTCTGTGATAGAACCCCAAAACTAAATGTTTTTTTTTTCATTGAGCACTCTTCTTGATGCAATTCTTCAACTTGGCATGGCTTAATTCAATAGCATCCAAGTCAGAGAAAAATTGATAAAGGCAGATAGGAAAGAAAATTAGAAATTCGTTACTCAGAGTGTGAGTAGGAAGACAGGGAGCCATTCAAAAGAATAAGGAAACAAAACAGGAGCAGTGAAAATGAGACACATCCTGCATCTTTCCGGCGGGGAAGATGGATTATTTAATTAGTGACAAAATTAGAAGAGCCTGAACATTTGCTGTCCCACAACAGGAACAGAAAAACCATTGGGCACGCACATAATAGCCAAAGAAACATAACAAAGAGAAGGAAATACAGAGAATAGGAAAAAGAAGTAAGACGCTTTTTTCAATCATTGAAATTCAGGTGGTGTATCATTCTAATACACTTTTTTATACAGTAAAAGAGTAGTTATATACAGTCGGGTAAATTGCAGCTATGTATCATTTTTAGACAGGAAATGTTTTCCAAGAAACATGTACCAGATTATATATACAAGTTCCTGACTGCCAAAGAAGAAAGTACAAAACAGCAAACACTTGGGTAAAGTCCCAGGAACCAGAGATCAAGATCTACACCGATATAAGGAGAGCGGTGAGTTTTTCAAGAAGCAAAAGCGAATGCAGCTGACTGTGCTTGTGGATGAAAAGCTGTGGGATTTTTTGCAATTCCATTAAGAGCGCACAAAAGCGCGGTGCTCGGCTGCCTCATGCTTCGCATGCTGCGAGATGCACAGAAATTAAGATGAGCAAGGTTCTTCAGCTTTGCCCTTTTTCAGCAGCTGCGCCACACCGATGGACTGGAATATCTCTCGAGATGTTTTCCTTTCTCAAGAATGTATTGTTGCTGTGTCTTGACCGCACAAGGATAAGTATGAAGAGATCATAGCCATCTCGAAATAAATTCGCCGCTTTATTAAAAAGATAAATGCTTCAACAATGCGCAGCCACGACAAAAATCAGGGCCAAGACTGGGAGACGTTTGCTGTGCTGGCACCCAATTTCTGTCGGCGAAAAGTCATGGAGAAGCTTTTGGCTTGGATGCAGACGACGAGAGAGGCAGAAGACGGAGGTACGGGGCTGTCCGGAGCGAAGTGCCGCTGGCCGGCGTCTTTCGCCCGAAGCAGCGCGCCGGAGCGCACCGCCACCGGCACAAGCAGCAGTGCGCGAAGTAGCGGCTCTTTCGCTTTCGCTAGACGGAGAGCCGGCAGCTTGCAGGAGGTGAAGAAGCAAGCCGCACAACAGCAGCATTGAGGGCGCAGCTCTCTTACTGCTGCGGGATGGTGGATTGCCATTCGTATGCCTATGAAAATCACGTTAGCATGCGAATGGAAGAAGTTTTTGGACAACTTTGCAATGCATCTTGCTAGTGCTCCTGCAACGCTCCGTGGAAACTCTTGCGGGTCTCTTTGCGCTGCGAGATGCAAAGAACTGGGTGAACTCGTCAAACAAGATCGGTAGATGTTTGCAGTGCTGGCACACTTTCTCTCTCGGCGAGAAGTCATGGAGAAGCTTTTGGCTAGGATGCAGACGACGAGAGAGGCAGAAGACGGAGGTACGGGGCTATCCGGAGCGAAGTGCCGCTGGCCGGCGTCTTTCGCCCGAAGCAGCGCTCCGGAGCGCACCGCCACCGGCACAAGCAGCAGTGCGCGAAGTAGCGGCTCTTTCGCCTTCGCTAGACGGAGAGCCGGCAGCTTGCAGGAGGTGAAGAAGCAAGCCGCACAACAGCAGCCTTGTGTGCGCAGCTGTCGAACTGCTGCGGGATGGTGGATTGCCACTCGTATGCCTTTGAAAATCACGTTAGCATGCGAATGGAAGAAGTTTTTGGACAACTTTGCAATGCATCTTGCTAGTGCTCCTGCAACACTCCGTGGAAACTCTTGCGGGTCTCTTTGCGCTGCGAGATGCAAAGAACTGGGTGAACTCGTCAAACAAGATCGGAAGATGTTTGCAGTGCTGGCACACTTCCTCTCTCGGCGAGAAGTCAGGGAGAAGCTTTAGGCTAGGATGCAGACGACGAGAGAGGCAGAAGACGGAGGTACGGGGCTATCCGGAGCGAAGTGCCGCTGGCCGGCGTCTTTCGCCCGAAGCAGCGCGCCGGAGCGCACCGCCACCGGCACAAGCAGCAGTGCGCGAAGTAGCGGCTCTTTCGCTTTCGCTAGACGGAGAGCCGGCAGCTTGCAGGAGGTGAAGAAGCAAGCCGCACAACAGCAGCATTGTGGGCGCAGCTCTCTTACTGCTGCGGGATGGTGGATTGCCACTCGCATGCCTTTGAAAATCACGTTAGCATGCGAATGGAAGAAGTTTTTGGACAACTTTGCAATGCATCTTGCTAGTGCTCCTGCAACGCTCCGTGGAAACTCTTGCGGGTCTCTTTGCGCTGCGAGATGCAAAGAACTGGGTGAACTCGTCAAACAAGATCGGTAGATGTTTGCAGTGCTGGCACACTTTCTCTCTCGGCGAGAAGTCATGGAGAAGCTTTTGGCTAGGATGCAGACGACGAGAGAGGCAGAAGACGGAGGTACGGGGCTATCCGGAGCGAAGTGCCGCTGGCCGGCGTCTTTCGCCCGAAGCAGCGCTCCGGAGC
Organism: Motacilla alba alba; assembly: GCF_015832195.1. Lineage (NCBI taxonomy): Eukaryota > Metazoa > Chordata > Aves > Passeriformes > Motacillidae > Motacilla > Motacilla alba. Next base: position 10,384 of record NW_024037747.1, read on the forward strand.
GCACCGCCACCGGCACAAGCAGCAGTGCGCGAAGTAGCGGCTCTTTCGCTTTCGCTAGACGGAGAGCCGGCAGCTTGCAGGAGGTGAAGAAGCAAGCCGCACAACAGCAGCATTGAGGGCGCAGCTCTCTTACTGCTGCGGGATGGTGGATTGCCATTCGTATGCCTATGAAAATCACGTTAGCATGCGAATGGAAGAAGTTTTTGGACAACTTTGCAATGCATCTTGCTAGTGCTCCTGCAACACTCCGTGGAAACTCTTGCGGGTCTCTTTGCGCTGCGAGATGCAAAGAACTGGGTGAACTCGTCAAACAAGATCGGTAGATGTTTGCAGTGCTGGCACACTTTCTCTCTCGGCGAGAAGTCATGGAGAAGCTTTTGGCTTGGATGCAGACGACGAGAGAGGCAGAAGACGGAGGTACGGGGCTGTCCGGAGCGAAGTGCCGCTGGCCGGCGTCTTTCGCCCGAAGCAGCGCTCCGGAGCGCACCGCCACCGGCACAAGCAGCAGTGCGCGAAGTAGCGGCTCTTTCGCTTTCGCTAGACGGAGAGCCGGCAGCTTGCAGGAGGTGAAGAAGCAAGCCGCACAACAGCAGCATTGTGGGCGCAGCTCTCTTACTGCTGCGGGATGGTGGATTGCCACTCGCATGCCTTTGAAAATCACGTTAGCATGCGAATGGAAGAAGTTTTTGGACAACTTTGCAATGCATCTTGCTAGTGCTCCTGCAACGCTCCGTGGAAACTCTTGCGGGTCTCTTTGCGCTGCGAGATGCAAAGAACTGGGTGAACTCGTCAAACAAGATCGGTAGATGTTTGCAGTGCTGGCACACTTTCTCTCTCGGCGAGAAGTCATGGAGAAGCTTTTGGCTAGGATGCAGACGACGAGAGAGGCAGAAGACGGAGGTACGGGGCTATCCGGAGCGAAGTGCCGCTGGCCGGCGTCTTTCGCCCGAAGCAGCGCTCCGGAGCGCACCGCCACCGGCACAAGCAGCAGTGCGCGAAGTAGCGGCTCTTTCGCTTTCGCTAGACGGAGAGCCGGCAGCTTGCAGGAGGTGAAGAAGCAAGCCGCACAACAGCAGCATTGAGGGCGCAGCTCTCTTACTGCTGCGGGATGGTGGATTGCCATTCGTATGCCTATGAAAATCACGTTAGCATGCGAATGGAAGAAGTTTTTGGACAACTTTGCAATGCATCTTGCTAGTGCTCCTGCAACACTCCGTGGAAACTCTTGCGGGTCTCTTTGCGCTGCGAGATGCAAAGAACTGGGTGAACTCGTCAAACAAGATCGGTAGATGTTTGCAGTGCTGGCACACTTTCTCTCTCGGCGAGAAGTCATGGAGAAGCTTTTGGCTTGGATGCAGACGACGAGAGAGGCAGAAGACGGAGGTACGGGGCTGTCCGGAGCGAAGTGCCGCTGGCCGGCGTCTTTCGCCCGAAGCAGCGCTCCGGAGCGCACCGCCACCGGCACAAGCAGCAGTGCGCGAAGTAGCGGCTCTTTCGCTTTCGCTAGACGGAGAGCCGGCAGCTTGCAGGAGGTGAAGAAGCAAGCCGCACAACAGCAGCATTGTGGGCGCAGCTCTCTTACTGCTGCGGGATGGTGGATTGCCACTCGTATGCCTTTGAAAATCACGTTAGCATGCGAATGGAAGAAGTTTTTCGACAACTTTGCAATGCATCTTGCTAGTGCTCCTGCAACACTCCGTGGAAACTCTTGCGGGTCTCTTTGCGCTGCGAGATGCAAAGAACTGGGTGAACTCGTCAAGCAAGATCGGAAGATGTTTGCAGAGCTGGCACACTTTCTCTCTCGGCGAGAAGTCATGGAGAAGCTTTAGGCTAGGATGCAGACGACGGGAGAGGCAGAAGACGGAGGTACGGGGCTGTCCGGAGCGAAGTGCCGCTGGCCGGCGTCTTTCGCCCGAAGCAGCGCTCCGGAGCGCACCGCCACCGGCACAAGCAGCAGTGCGCGAAGTAGCGGCTCTTTCGCTTTCGCTAGACGGAGAGCCGGCAGCTTGCAGGAGGTGAAGAAGCAAGCCGCACAACACCAGCCCACTGCGGCTAGCTGGTTGCTAGATTTCCACGAATTTCAAGTTGCCACCAAGGGACAGGCTGCCACCAGTGCCAAGTCAGGCTGCTTGCAGAGTGCCTAAAGAGCTCTGCCAACTGAGACCAGGAACGTGGGCTGGTGAGTTTTGTATTCCGGGGCAGAAGCTGTGTCAGTATCAGGTAGGCCCTCAGTCCTTAGGGGCCGTCTGCCTGCTGGATTTCCGCCAATATCAAGATGCCGCCCAGGGACAAGCTGCCACCTGTGCCAACTCAGGCTGCTTTGAGTGTGCCCATGGAGTTCTGCAATCTGAGACCAGGCACGTGGTGTGGTGAGCTTAGTTTACCTGGGCAGAAGCCTTTGTCAGTACCAGGTAGGCCTTCGCCCTTCGGGGCCAGCTGCCTGCTGGGTTTTTGCGAATCTGAAGATGCTGCCCAGGGACAAGCTGCCACCTGTGCCAACTCGCGCTGCCTTGAGAGTGCCCATGGAGCTCTGCAAACTGAGACCATTAACGTGGGTTGGTCTGTTTTGTTTCCCTGGGCAGAAGCATTTGTCAGTACCAGGTAGGCCCTTGGCACTTATGGGCCGGCTGCCGGCTGGATTTCCGCCAATATCAAGATGCCGCCCAGGGGCAAGCTGCCACCTGTGCCAACTCGGGCTGCTTTAAGAGTGCCCACAGAGCTCTGCAAACTGAGACCCGGAACGTGGGGTTATGGGTTTTTTTTTCCTGGGCAGAAGCCTTTGTCAGTACCAGGTAGGCTCTCAGTCCTTAGGGGCCGTCGGCCTGCCGGATTTCCACGAATATCAAGATGCCGCCCAGGGACAAGCTGCCACCTGTGGCAACTCACGCTGATTTTAGAGTACCCATGGAGCTCTGCAAACTGAGACCATGAACGTGTGTTGGCGAATTTTGTTTAACTGGGCAGAAGCCTTTGTCTGTTCCAGGTAGGCCCACGGCCCTTAGGGGTCGTCTGCCTGCTGGATTTCCGCCAATACCAAGATGCCGCCCATGGACAAGCTGCCACCTGTGCCAACTCGGTCTGCTTTGAGAGTGCCCATGGAGCTCTGCAAACTGAGATGTGGAACGTGGGGTGGTGGGTTTTGTTTCCCTGGGCAGAAGCCTTTGTCAGTACCAGGTAGGCCCTTGTTCCTCAGGGGCAGGCTGGCGGCTCAATTTCCACGAATATCAACGTGCTGCCCAGGGACAAGCTGCCACTTGTGCCAACTCGCGCTGCTTTGAGGGTGCCCACGGAGCTCTGCAAACTGAGACCAGGAACGTAGGATTGTGGGTTTTGTTTTCCCGGGCAGAAGCCTCTCTCAGTGCCAGGTAGGCCCTTGTTCCTTAGGGGCAGGCTGGCAGGAAGATTTCCACGAATATCAAGATGCTGCCCAGGGACAAGCTGCCACCTGTGCCAACTCGGGCTGCTTTGAGAGTGCCCATGGAGCTCTGCAAACTGAGACCATGAACCTGGGGTGCTGAGTTTTGTTTCCCTGGGCAGAAGCATTTGCAGTACCAGGTAGGCCCTTGGTCTTTAAGGGCAGGCAGCCTGCTGGATTTCCATGAATATCAAGATGCTGCGAAAGGACAAGCTGCCACCTGTGCCAACTCGGGCTGCTTTGAGAGTGCCCTTGGAGCTCTGCAAAGTGAGACCAGGAACGTGCGTTGGTGAGTTTTGTTTCCCCGGGCAGAAGCATTTGTCAGTACCAGGTAGGCCCTCGGAATTTCAGGGCCGACTGCCTGCTGGATTTCCACGAATATCAAGATGCTGCCCAGGGACAAGCTGCCACCTGTGCCAACTTGGGCTGCTTTGAGAGTGCCCATGGAGCTCTGCAAACTGAGATGTGGAACATGGGCTGGTGGGCTTTCTTTCCCCGGGCAGAAGCCTTTGTCAGTACCAGGAGAGTCCTTGTTCCTCAGGGGCAGGCTGCCGGCTGGATTTCCACGAATATCAAGATGCTGCCCAGGGACCAGCTGCCACTTGGGCCAACTCGTGCTGCTATGAGGGTGCCCACGGAGCTCTGCAAACTGAGACCAGGAACGTAGGACTGTGGGTTTTGTTTTCCCGGGTTGAAGCCTCTCTCAGTACCAGGTATGCCCTTGTTCCTTAGGTGCAGGCTGGCAGCAAGCTTTCCACGAATATCAAGATGCTGCCCAGGGATATTCTGCCACCTGTGCCAACTCGGGCTGCTTTGAGAGTGCCCACGGAGCTCTGCAAACTGAGACCATGAACCTGGGGTGCTGAGTTTTGTTTCTCCGGGCAGAAGCATTTGCAGTGCCAGGTAGGCCCTCGGTCCTTAAGGGCAGGCAGCCTGCTGTATTTCCACGAATATCAAGATGCTGCCCAGGGACAAGCTGCCACCTGTGCCAACTCACGCTGCTTTGAGAGTGCCCATGGTGCTCTGCAAACTGAGACCAGAAACGTGGGGTGCTGGGTTTTGTTTTCCAGGGCAGAAGCCTTTGTCAGTACCAAGTAGGCCCTTGTTCCTTAGGGACAGCCTGGAAGCAAGATTTCCCCGAATATCAAAATGCTGCCCAGGGATATTCTGCCACCTGTGCCAACTCGGGCTGCTTTGAGAGTGCCCACGGAGTTCTTCAAACTGAGACCAGGAACGTGGGTTTGTCGGTGTTGTTTTCCCTGGGCAGAAACATTTGCAGGACCAGGTAGGCCCTCGGCCCTTTGGGGGAGGCTGGCACCAGGATTTCCACGAAAATCAAGTTTCCGCCCAGGGACAAGCTGCCACCTTTGCCAACTCACGCTGCTTTGAGAGTGCCCACGGAGCTCTGCAAACTGTGACCAGGACCGTGGGGTGCTGAGTTTTGTTTTCCCGGGCAGAAGTATTTGTCAGTACTAGGTAGGCCCACGGTCTTTCAGGGCCGTCAGCCTGCTGAATTTCCACGAATATCAGGATGCTGCCCACGGAGGAGCTGCCACCTGTGCCAACTCGGGCTGCTTTGAGAGTGCCCATGGTGCTCTGCAAACTGAGACCAGAAACGTGGGGTGCTGGGTTTTGTTTTCCAGGGCAGAAGCCTTTGTCAGTACCAGGAGGGTCCTTGTTCCTTATGGGCAGTCTGCCTGCTGGATTTCCACGAATATCAAGATGCTGCCCAGGGACAAGCTGCCACCTGTGCCAACTCGGGCTGCTTTGAGAGTGCCCATGGAGCTCTGCAAACTGGGAACCAGGAAAGTGGTGTTCTGAGTATTGTTTTCCCGGTCAGAAGCCTTTGTCAGTGTCAGGTCGGCCCTTGTTCCACAGGGGCAGGCTGCCTGCTGGATTTCCACGAATATCAAGATGCCGCCCAGGGACAAGCTGCCACCTGTGCCAACTCGGGCTGCTTTGAGAGTGCCCATGGAGCTCTGCAAACTGAGACCTGGAACGTGGGGTGGTGGGTTTTGTTTCCCCGGGCAGAAGCCTTTGTCAGTACCAGGTCAGGCCTTGGCCCTTGGGGGCCGGCTGCCTGCTGGATTTCCACAAATATCAAGATGCCGCCCAGGGACAAGCTGCCACCTGTGCCAACTCGGGCTGCTTTGAGAGTGCCCACGGTGCTCTGCAAACTGAGATGTGGAACGTGGGGTGGTGGATTTTGTTTCCCTGGGCAGAAGCCTTTGTCAGTACCAGGAAGGCCCTTGTTCCTCAGGGGCAGGCTGCCGGCTGGATTTCCACGAATATCAAGATGCTGCCCAGGGACAAGCTGCCACTTGTGCCAACTCGCGCTGCTTTGAGAGTGCCCACGGAGCTCTGCAAACTGAGACCAGGAAGGTAGGGTTGTGGGTTTTGTTTTCCCGGGCAGAAGCCTTTGTCAGTACCAGGTAGGCCCTTGTTCCACAGGGGCAGGCTGCCTGCAGGATTTCCACGAATATCAAGATGCTGCCCAGGGACAAGCTGCCACCTGTGCCAACTCGTGCTGCTTTGAGAGTGCCCATGGAGCTCTGCAAACTGAGACCATGAACCTGGGGTGCTGAGTTTTGTTTCTCCGGGCAGAAGCATTTGAAGTGCCAGGTACGCCCTCGGTCCTTAAGGGCAGGCAGCCTGCTGGATTTCCACGAATATCAAGATGCTGCCCAGGGACAAGCTGCCACCTGTGCCAACTCGCGCTGCTTTGAGAATGCCCATGCTGCTCTGCAAACTGAGACCAGAAACGTGGTGTTCTGAGTTTTGTTTTCCCGGGCAGAAGCCTTTGTCAGTACCAGGTCGGCCCTTGGCCCTTGGGGTCCAGCTGCCTGCAGGATTTCCACGAATATCAAAATGCTGCCCAGGGACAAGCTGCCACTTGTGCCAACTTGGGCTGCTTTGAGAGTGCCCACGGAGCTCTTCAAACTGAGCCAAAGTATGTGGGATTTCGGGTTTTGTTTTCCCGGGCAGAAGCCTTTGTCAGTACGAAGTAGGCCCTCAGCCCTTAGAGGCAGTCTGCCTGCTGGATTTCCACGAATATCAAGATGCCACCCAGGGACAAGCTGCCACCTGTGCCAACTTGGGCTGCTTTGAGAGTGCCCATGGAGCTCTGCAAAGTTAGACCAGGAACTTGCCTTGGTGAGTTTTGTTTCCCCGGGCAGAAGCATTTGCAGTACCAGGCAGGCTCTCGGAACTTCAGGGCCTGCTGGATTTCCACGAATATCAAGATGCTGCCCAGGGACAAGCTGCCACTTGGGCCAACTCGCGCTGTTTTGGGGGTGCCCACGGAGCTCTGCAAACTGAGACCATAACCTAGGGTTGTGGGTTTTGTTTTCTCGGGCAGAAGCCTCTCTCAGTACCAGGTAGGCCCTTGTTCCTTAGGGGCAGGCTGCCTGCTGAATTTCCACGAATATCAAGATGCTGCCCAGGGACAAGCTGCCACCTGTGCCAGCTCGGGCTGCTTTGAGGGTGCCCACGGAGCTCTAAAAACTGAGACAGGGTACATGGGGTTATGGGTTATGTTTCCCCGGGCAGAAGCCATTGTAAGTACCAGGTAGGCCCTCGGCCCTTAGGGGCAGGCTGGCAGCAAGACTTCCACGAATATCAAGATGCCGCCCAGGGACAAGCTGCCACCTGTGCCAACTCACGCTGCTTTGAGAGTGCCCACGGATCTCTTCAAACTGAGCCAAAGTATGTGGGGTTTCGGTTTTTTTTTTTCCCGGGCAGAACCCTTTGTCAGTACCAAGTAGGACCTCGGCCCTTAGAGGCAGTCTGCCTGCTGGATTTCCACGCATATCTAGATGCCGCCCAGGAACAAGCTGCCACCTGTGCCAACTTGGGCTGCTTTGAGAGTGCCCATGGTGCTCTACAAACAGAAACCAGGAGCGTGGGATGGTGAGTTTTTTTTTTTCCTCGGCAGAAGCCTTTGTCAGTACCAGGTAGGCCCTCGGCCCTTCATGGCTGGCTGCCTGCTGGATTTCCACGAATATCAAGATGCCGCCCAGGGATATTCTGCCACCTGTGCCAACTCGGGCTGCTTTGAGAGTGCCCATGGAGCTCTGCAAACTGAGACCGGGACCGTGGGGTTCTGAGTTTTGTTTTCCCGGCAGAAGCCTTTGTCAGTACCAGGTAGGCCTTCGGCCCTATGGGTCCGGTTGCAGGCTGGATTTCCCCGAATAACAAGATGCCGCCCAGGGACAAGCTGCCACCTGTGCCAACTCGGGCTGCTTTGAGAGTGCCCATGGAGCTCTTCAAACTGTGGCCTGGAACGTCGGGTAATGTGTCTTGTTTTGCTGGGTAGAAGACTATCTCTGTACTAGGTCGGCCCTCCACCCTTAGCGGCCGGCTCCCCGCTGGATTTGCCCGAATATCACGGTGCCGTCCCGGGTCAAGCTGCCACCTGTGCCAACTCGGGCTGCTTTGAGAGTGCCCATGGAGCTCTACAAACTGAGACCAGCAACGTGGGATGGTGAGCTTTGTTTTTCTGGGAAGAAGCCTTTGTCAGTACCAGGTAGGCCCTCGGCCCTAAGGGGCCTGTTGCCTCCTGGATATCCACAAATATCAAGATGCCTCTCAGGGACAAGCTGCCACCTGTGCTAGCTCTGGCTGCTTTGAGAGTGCCCACGGAACTCTGCAAACTGAGACTAAGACCTTGGGGTGGTGGGTTTTTTTCTCCTTGGGCAGTATAATGCACAATACCTAGGTGTCCCTAAGCACGTTGATGCTTGGTGCCTTCTCGATTTCTGTATTAATCAGGATGCCATCCAATTAAAGGCTGATAGCTGTGCCAACGTTGGGTGCTTGCACAGTGCCCACAGAGCTCTGCAAACTGAGACCTAGACGGTGAGGTGTTGAGGTTTTTTTCCTGGGCTGTTGCCCGCACAGTACTTTTGTGGCCATTTGGGGCCTGAGACCAGGAAGGTGAGGTGGTGAGTTTGGTTTCCCTGGGAAAAAGCTCACCACATTTTTTGGATGGGCCTTGCGTGCAGGCCCCGGTTGGCTGCTGTAATGCCGCATTGATCAAGATCTAGCTCACGTACAACCTGCCACCTGTGCCACCTCAGGCTGCTCTCACAGTGCCTGTGGATACAACGCTCTGTTTGACTCTTAGAGGTCTAATTACAAGCTGTGTTTGATAAATTATGAGTGTGGTAAATGAATGTGTTCTAGGAGTGTGAGATCCTTGAAATAGTATAATTTTTGATTTTCTTATGGTTGGAAGATCGTTTTACAAGCATAATGGGAATACTCCTTTTTTTAGGTACTTTTTCTTCTAGAAAGTATACCATAAGTGTTTTCTAATATTAAATGACAGAGCAGCCCGTTGATCCTTTACTGGAAATTTTTCCTATTTTTCAAAAATAACAGAAAAAAGCTCTTGCAAAAATAAGGGGAAAAAATTGCTTTAAAAAGTATTTCATTACAGCTTTTAAAGGCAATTAAAGTGCACCCATTGCTGATGGGAAGCCGATAACTGGTTAAACATGTATTCACTTGTTATGTCTCTCTAAAGAAATACTCTAACATCAAGCAATTAATCCCTTCCATCATAGTTTTAACCTCTTTCCTAGTTTAAATGTCAATGAAAAACATCATGAAGAACTCCATATGTATCTCTCCGATTCATCTTACATACAAAGCAACTATTTTTCCACCGGTTTGCTTGATGGTCTGCTTACTGCATTCAGCATTTTTTGGCATGCTTTTTTGCTTCTTTCTGCTGTCAATACTGGCCAATACATGCCATCTGCCAATGGTAGGATTTCTCTCACCTAAGCATATGGATTGAATCTTTAAGATCACTTTCGATAAAATGGATAAAAAAGGAGTTGTTTGATTCCACCTAACATTGAGTCTCTTGGTAAAGGTCACCTGGAGAAAAGTTTTTGCTTCTAGAATTCAACTCATGGATTGAAATATTTGAGAAGACTGATAGGCACTGCAGCATGGAGACACCTTCAGCCTCTGTGGATATAAAGCCCAGATTAAAATGATCAATTCTCTCAACTTGATGGACTGTACTTGATGGAGCAGAATTCTGACTAGAATCTCTTTCACACATAGAACACCCTGTTCAAGACACATGGTAAGATGAAGCTCACCTCCGGTTCCCTGCAGGTATTTGTATTTCTAATGAGTCTTTGGGATGCCTAGGTGATTTTCAGATGTCTAAAGATGAGACAAAGCCCACGACTTTCTCAAGACCTGGAACCATCTCCCTAGAAGCTGCAAAACACACAATGCCTCACTTGTGTCAAATTTGCCAAAGCAAGGACTAGAGCAAGAACTGGATGCAAAATACTTACACAGAGATGATAGTTTTTAAGATATTCATCAGATATTCTTCACATGGGAAGAGTCTTTGAACTCTTCTGTGATAGAACCCCAAAACTAAATGTTTTTTTTTTCATTGAGCACTCTTCTTGATGCAATTCTTCAACTTGGCATGGCTTAATTCAATAGCATCCAAGTCAGAGAAAAATTGATAAAGGCAGATAGGAAAGAAAATTAGAAATTCGTTACTCAGAGTGTGAGTAGGAAGACAGGGAGCCATTCAAAAGAATAAGGAAACAAAACAGGAGCAGTGAAAATGAGACACATCCTGCATCTTTCCGGCGGGGAAGATGGATTATTTAATTAGTGACAAAATTAGAAGAGCCTGAACATTTGCTGTCCCACAACAGGAACAGAAAAACCATTGGGCACGCACATAATAGCCAAAGAAACATAACAAAGAGAAGGAAATACAGAGAATAGGAAAAAGAAGTAAGACGCTTTTTTCAATCATTGAAATTCAGGTGGTGTATCATTCTAATACACTTTTTTATACAGTAAAAGAGTAGTTATATACAGTCGGGTAAATTGCAGCTATGTATCATTTTTAGACAGGAAATGTTTTCCAAGAAACATGTACCAGATTATATATACAAGTTCCTGACTGCCAAAGAAGAAAGTACAAAACAGCAAACACTTGGGTAAAGTCCCAGGAACCAGAGATCAAGATCTACACCGATATAAGGAGAGCGGTGAGTTTTTCAAGAAGCAAAAGCGAATGCAGCTGACTGTGCTTGTGGATGAAAAGCTGTGGGATTTTTTGCAATTCCATTAAGAGCGCACAAAAGCGCGGTGCTCGGCTGCCTCATGCTTCGCATGCTGCGAGATGCACAGAAATGAAGATGAGCAAGGTTCTTCAGCTTTGCCCTTTTTCAGCAGCTGCGCCACACCGATGGACTGGAATATCTCTCGAGATGTTTTCCTTTCTCAAGAATGTATTGTTGCTGTGTCTTGACCGCACAAGGATAAGTATGAAGAGATCATAGCCATCTCGAAATAAATTCGCCGCTTTATTAAAAAGATAAATGCTTCAACAATGCGCAGCCACGACAAAAATCAGGGCCAAGACTGGGAGACGTTTGCTGTGCTGGCACCCAATTTCTGTCGGCGAAAAGTCATGGAGAAGCTTTTGGCTTGGATGCAGACGACGAGAGAGGCAGAAGACGGAGGTACGGGGCTGTCCGGAGCGAAGTGCCGCTGGCCGGCGTCTTTCGCCCGAAGCAGCGCGCCGGAGCGCACCGCCACCGGCACAAGCAGCAGTGCGCGAAGTAGCGGCTCTTTCGCTTTCGCTAGACGGAGAGCCGGCAGCTTGCAGGAGGTGAAGAAGCAAGCCGCACAACAGCAGCATTGTGGGCGCAGCTCTCTTACTGCTGCGGGATGGTGGATTGCCACTCGCATGCCTTTGAAAATCACGTTAGCATGCGAATGGAAGAAGTTTTTGGACAACTTTGCAATGCATCTTGCTAGTGCTCCTGCAACGCTCCGTGGAAACTCTTGCGGGTCTCTTTGCGCTGCGAGATGCAAAGAACTGGGTGAACTCGTCAAACAAGATCGGTAGATGTTTGCAGTGCTGGCACACTTTCTCTCTCGGCGAGAAGTCATGGAGAAGCTTTTGGCTAGGATGCAGACGACGAGAGAGGCAGAAGACGGAGGTACGGGGCTATCCGGAGCGAAGTGCCGCTGGCCGGCGTCTTTCGCCCGAAGCAGCGCTCCGGAGCGCACCGCCACCGGCACAAGCAGCAGTGCGCGAAGTAGCGGCTCTTTCGCCTTCGCTAGACGGAGAGCCGGCAGCTTGCAGGAGGTGAAGAAGCAAGCCGCACAACAGCAGCCTTGTGTGCGCAGCTGTCGAACTGCTGCGGGATGGTGGATTGCCACTCGTATGCCTTTGAAAATCACGTTAGCATGCGAATGGAAGAAGTTTTTGGACAACTTTGCAATGCATCTTGCTAGTGCTCCTGCAACACTCCGTGGAAACTCTTGCGGGTCTCTTTGCGCTGCGAGATGCAAAGAACTGGGTGAACTCGTCAAACAAGATCGGAAGATGTTTGCAGTGCTGGCACACTTCCTCTCTCGGCGAGAAGTCAGGGAGAAGCTTTAGGCTAGGATGCAGACGACGAGAGAGGCAGAAGACGGAGGTACGGGGCTGTCCGGAGCGAAGTGCCGCTGGCCGGCGTCTTTCGCCCGAAGCAGCGCGCCGGAGCGCACCGCCACCGGCACAAGCAGCAGTGCGCGAAGTAGCGGCTCTTTCGCTTTCGCTAGACGGAGAGCCGGCAGCTTGCAGGAGGTGAAGAAGCAAGCCGCACAACAGCAGCATTGTGGGCGCAGCTCTCTTACTGCTGCGGGATGGTGGATTGCCACTCGCATGCCTTTGAAAATCACGTTAGCATGCGAATGGAAGAAGTTTTTGGACAACTTTGCAATGCATCTTGCTAGTGCTCCTGCAACGCTCCGTGGAAACTCTTGCGGGTCTCTTTGCGCTGCGAGATGCAAAGAACTGGGTGAACTCGTCAAACAAGATCGGTAGATGTTTGCAGTGCTGGCACACTTTCTCTCTCGGCGAGAAGTCATGGAGAAGCTTTTGGCTAGGATGCAGACGACGAGAGAGGCAGAAGACGGAGGTACGGGGCTATCCGGAGCGAAGTGCCGCTGGCCGGCGTCTTTCGCCCGAAGCAGCGCTCCGGAGCGCACCGCCACCGGCACAAGCAGCAGTGCGCGAAGTAGCGGCTCTTTCGCTTTCGCTAGACGGAGAGCCGGCAGCTTGCAGGAGGTGAAGAAGCAAGCCGCACAACAGCAGCATTGAGGGCGCAGCTCTCTTACTGCTGCGGGATGGTGGATTGCCATTCGTATGCCTATGAAAATCACGTTAGCATGCGAATGGAAGAAGTTTTTGGACAACTTTGCAATGCATCTTGCTAGTGCTCCTGCAACACTCCGTGGAAACTCTTGCGGGTCTCTTTGCGCTGCGAGATGCAAAGAACTGGGTGAACTCGTCAAACAAGATCGGTAGATGTTTGCAGTGCTGGCACACTTTCTCTCTCGGCGAGAAGTCATGGAGAAGCTTTTGGCTTGGATGCAGACGACGAGAGAGGCAGAAGACGGAGGTACGGGGCTGTCCGGAGCGAAGTGCCGCTGGCCGGCGTCTTTCGCCCGAAGCAGCGCTCCGGAGCGCACCGCCACCGGCACAAGCAGCAGTGCGCGAAGTAGCGGCTCTTTCGCTTTCGCTAGACGGAGAGCCGGCAGCTTGCAGGAGGTGAAGAAGCAAGCCGCACAACAGCAGCATTGTGGGCGCAGCTCTCTTACTGCTGCGGGATGGTGGATTGCCACTCGCATGCCTTTGAAAATCACGTTAGCATGCGAATGGAAGAAGTTTTTGGACAACTTTGCAATGCATCTTGCTAGTGCTCCTGCAACGCTCCGTGGAAACTCTTGCGGGTCTCTTTGCGCTGCGAGATGCAAAGAACTGGGTGAACTCGTCAAACAAGATCGGTAGATGTTTGCAGTGCTGGCACACTTTCTCTCTCGGCGAGAAGTCATGGAGAAGCTTTAGGCTAGGATGCAGACGACGAGAGAGGCAGAAGACGGAGGTACGGGGCTATCCGGAGCGAAGTGCCGCTGGCCGGCGTCTTTCGCCCGAAGCAGCGCTCCGGAGCGCACCGCCACCGGCACAAGCAGCAGTGCGCGAAGTAGCGGCTCTTTCGCTTTCGCTAGACGGAGAGCCGGCAGCTTGCAGGAGGTGAAGAAGCAAGCCGCACAACAGCAGCATTGAGGGCGCAGCTCTCTTACTGCTGCGGGATGGTGGATTGCCATTCGTATGCCTATGAAAATCACGTTAGCATGCGAATGGAAGAAGTTTTTGGACAACTTTGCAATGCATCTTGCTAGTGCTCCTGCAACACTCCGTGGAAACTCTTGCGGGTCTCTTTGCGCTGCGAGATGCAAAGAACTGGGTGAACTCGTCAAACAAGATCGGTAGATGTTTGCAGTGCTGGCACACTTTCTCTCTCGGCGAGAAGTCATGGAGAAGCTTTTGGCTTGGATGCAGACGACGAGAGAGGCAGAAGACGGAGGTACGGGGCTGTCCGGAGCGAAGTGCCGCTGGCCGGCGTCTTTCGCCCGAAGCAGCGCTCCGGAGCGCACCGCCACCGGCACAAGCAGCAGTGCGCGAAGTAGCGGCTCTTTCGCTTTCGCTAGACGGAGAGCCGGCAGCTTGCAGGAGGTGAAGAAGCAAGCCGCACAACAGCAGCATTGTGGGCGCAGCTCTCTTACTGCTGCGGGATGGTGGATTGCCACTCGTATGCCTTTGAAAATCACGTTAGCATGCGAATGGAAGAAGTTTTTGGACAACTTTGCAATGCATCTTGCTAGTGCTCCTGCAACGCTCCGTGGAAACTCTTGCGGGTCTCTTTGCGCTGCGAGATGCAATGAACTGGGTGAACTCGTCAAGCAAGATCGGAAGATGTTTGCAGAGCTGGCACACTTTCTCTCTCGGCGAGAAGTCATGGAGAAGCTTTAGTCTAGGATGCAGACGACGGGAGAGGCAGAAGACGGAGGTACGGGGCTGTCCGGAGCGAAGTGCCGCTGGCCGGCGTCTTTCGCCCGAAGCAGCGCTCCGGAGCGCACCGCCACCGGCACAAGCAGCAGTGCGCGAAGTAGCGGCTCTTTCGCTTTCGCTAGACGGAGAGCCGGCAGCTTGCAGGAGGTGAAGAAGCAAGCCGCACAACACCAGCCCACTGCGGCTAGCTGGTTGCTAGATTTCCACGAATTTCAAGTTGCCACCAAGGGACAGGCTGCCACCAGTGCCAAGTCAGGCTGCTTGCAGAGTGCCTAAAGAGCTCTGCCAACTGAGACCAGGAACGTGGGCTGGTGAGTTTTGTATTCCGGGGCAGAAGCTGTGTCAGTATCAGGTAGGCCCTCAGTCCTTAGGGGCCGTCTGCCTGCTGGATTTCCGCCAATATCAAGATGCCGCCCAGGGACAAGCTGCCACCTGTGCCAACTCAGGCTGCTTTGAGTGTGCCCATGGAGTTCTGCAATCTGAGACCAGGCACGTGGTGTGGTGAGCTTAGTTTACCTGGGCAGAAGCCTTTGTCAGTACCAGGTAGGCCTTCGCCCTTCGGGGCCAGCTGCCTGCTGGGTTTTTGCGAATCTGAAGATGCTGCCCAGGGACAAGCTGCCACCTGTGCCAACTCGCGCTGCCTTGAGAGTGCCCATGGAGCTCTGCAAACTGAGACCATTAACGTGGGTTGGTCTGTTTTGTTTCCCTGGGCAGAAGCATTTGTCAGTACCAGGTAGGCCCTTGGCACTTATGGGCCGGCTGCCGGCTGGATTTCCGCCAATATCAAGATGCCGCCCAGGGGCAAGCTGCCACCTGTGCCAACTCGGGCTGCTTTAAGAGTGCCCACAGAGCTCTGCAAACTGAGACCCGGAACGTGGGGTTATGGGTTTTTTTTTCCTGGGCAGAAGCCTTTGTCAGTACCAGGTAGGCTCTCAGTCCTTAGGGGCCGTCGGCCTGCCGGATTTCCACGAATATCAAGATGCCGCCCAGGGACAAGCTGCCACCTGTGGCAACTCACGCTGATTTTAGAGTACCCATGGAGCTCTGCAAACTGAGACCATGAACGTGTGTTGGCGAATTTTGTTTAACTGGGCAGAAGCCTTTGTCTGTTCCAGGTAGGCCCACGGCCCTTAGGGGTCGTCTGCCTGCTGGATTTCCGCCAATACCAAGATGCCGCCCATGGACAAGCTGCCACCTGTGCCAACTCGGTCTGCTTTGAGAGTGCCCATGGAGCTCTGCAAACTGAGATGTGGAACGTGGGGTGGTGGGTTTTGTTTCCCTGGGCAGAAGCCTTTGTCAGTACCAGGTAGGCCCTTGTTCCTCAGGGGCAGGCTGGCGGCTCAATTTCCACGAATATCAACGTGCTGCCCAGGGACAAGCTGCCACTTGTGCCAACTCGCGCTGCTTTGAGGGTGCCCACGGAGCTCTGCAAACTGAGACCAGGAACGTAGGATTGTGGGTTTTGTTTTCCCGGGCAGAAGCCTCTCTCAGTGCCAGGTAGGCCCTTGTTCCTTAGGGGCAGGCTGGCAGGAAGATTTCCACGAATATCAAGATGCTGCCCAGGGACAAGCTGCCACCTGTGCCAACTCGGGCTGCTTTGAGAGTGCCCATGGAGCTCTGCAAACTGAGACCATGAACCTGGGGTGCTGAGTTTTGTTTCCCTGGGCAGAAGCATTTGCAGTACCAGGTAGGCCCTTGGTCTTTAAGGGCAGGCAGCCTGCTGGATTTCCATGAATATCAAGATGCTGCCAAAGGACAAGCTGCCACCTGTGCCAACTCACGCTGCTTTGAGAGTGCCCTTGGAGCTCTGCAAAGTGAGACCAGGAACGTGCGTTGGTGAGTTTTGTTTCCCCGGGCAGAAGCATTTGTCAGTACCAGGTAGGCCCTCGGAATTTCAGGGCCGACTGCCTGCTGGATTTCCACGAATATCAAGATGCTGCCCAGGGACAAGCTGCCACCTGTGCCAACTTGGGCTGCTTTGAGAGTGCCCATGGAGCTCTGCAAACTGAGATGTGGAACATGGGCTGGTGGGCTTTCTTTCCCCGGGCAGAAGCCTTTGTCAGTACCAGGAGAGTCCTTGTTCCTCAGGGGCAGGCTGCCGGCTGGATTTCCACGAATATCAAGATGCTGCCCAGGGACCAGCTGCCACTTGGGCCAACTCGTGCTGCTATGAGGGTGCCCACGGAGCTCTGCAAACTGAGACCAGGAACGTAGGACTGTGGGTTTTGTTTTCCCGGGTTGAAGCCTCTCTCAGTACCAGGTATGCCCTTGTTCCTTACGTGCAGGCTGGCAGCAAGCTTTCCACGAATATCAAGATGCTGCCCAGGGATATTCTGCCACCTGTGCCAACTCGGGCTGCTTTGAGAGTGCCCACGGAGCTCTGCAAACTGAGACCATGAACCTGGGGTGCTGAGTTTTGTTTCTCCGGGCAGAAGCATTTGCAGTGCCAGGTAGGCCCTCGGTCCTTAAGGGCAGGCAGCCTGCTGTATTTCCACGAATATCAAGATGCTGCCCAGGGACAAGCTGCCACCTGTGCCAACTCACGCTGCTTTGAGAGTGCCCATGGTGCTCTGCAAACTGAGACCAGAAACGTGGGGTGCTGGGTTTTGTTTTCCAGGGCAGAAGCCTTTGTCAGTACCAAGTAGGCCCTTGTTCCTTAGGGACAGCCTGGAAGCAAGATTTCCCCGAATATCAAAATGCTGCCCAGGGATATTCTGCCACCTGTGCCAACTCGGGCTGCTTTGAGAGTGCCCACGGAGTTCTTCAAACTGAGACCAGGAACGTGGGTTTGTCGGTGTTGTTTTCCCGGGCAGAAACATTTGCAGGACCAGGTAGGCCCTCGGCCCTTTGGGGGAGGCTGGCACCAGGATTTCCACGAAAATCAAGTTTCCGCCCAGGGACAAGCTGCCACCTTTGCCAACTCACGCTGCTTTGAGAGTGCCCACGGAGCTCTGCAAACTGTGACCAGGACCGTGGGGTGCTGAGTTTTGTTTTCCCGGGCAGAAGTATTTGTCAGTACTAGGTAGGCCCACGGTCTTTCAGGGCCGTCAGCCTGCTGAATTTCCACGAATATCAGGATGCTGCCCACGGAGGAGCTGCCACCTGTGCCAACTCGGGCTGCTTTGAGAGTGCCCATGGTGCTCTGCAAACTGAGACCAGAAACGTGGGGTGCTGGGTTTTGTTTTCCAGGGCAGAAGCCTTTGTCAGTACCAGGAGGGTCCTTGTTCCTTATGGGCAGTCTGCCTGCTGGATTTCCACGAATATCAAGATGCTGCCCAGGGACAAGCTGCCACCTGTGCCAACTCGGGCTGCTTTGAGAGTGCCCATGGAGCTCTGCAAACTGGGACCAGGAAAGTGGTGTTCTGAGTATTGTTTTCCCGGTCAGAAGCCTTTGTCAGTGTCAGGTCGGCCCTTGTTCCACAGGGGCAGGCTGCCTGCTGGATTTCCACGAATATCAAGATGCCGCCCAGGGACAAGCTGCCACCTGTGCCAACTCGGGCTGCTTTGAGAGTGCCCATGGAGCTCTGCAAACTGAGACCTGGAACGTGGGGTGGTGGGTTTTGTTTCCCCGGGCAGAAGCCTTTGTCAGTACCAGGTCAGGCCTTGGCCCTTGGGGGCCGGCTGCCTGCTGGATTTCCACAAATATCAAGATGCCGCCCAGGGACAAGCTGCCACCTGTGCCAACTCGGGCTGCTTTGAGAGTGCCCACGGTGCTCTGCAAACTGAGATGTGGAACGTGGGGTGGTGGATTTTGTTTCCCTGGGCAGAAGCCTTTGTCAGTACCAGGAAGGCCCTTGTTCCTCAGGGGCAGGCTGCCGGCTGGATTTCCACGAATATCAAGATGCTGCCCAGGGACCAGCTGCCACTTGTGCCAACTCGCGCTGCTTTGAGAGTGCCCATGGAGCTCTGCAAACTGAGACCAGGAAGGTAGGGTTGTGGGTTTTGTTTTCCCGGGCAGAAGCCTTTGTCAGTACCAGGTAGGCCCTTGTTCCTTAGGGGCAGGCTGCCTGCAGGATTTCCACGAATATCAAGATGCTGCCCAGGGACAAGCTGCCACCTGTGCCAACTCGTGCTGCTTTGAGAGTGCCCATGGAGCTCTGCAAACTGAGACCATGAACCTGGGGTGCTGAGTTTTGTTTCTCCGGGCAGAAGCATTTGAAGTGCCAGGTACGCCCTCGGTCCTTAAGGGCAGGCAGCCTGCTGGATTTCCACGAATATCAAGATGCTGCCCAGGGACAAGCTGCCACCTGTGCCAACTCGCGCTGCTTTGAGAATGCCCATGCTGCTCTGCAAACTGAGACCAGAAACGTGGTGTTCTGAGTTTTGTTTTCCCGGGCAGAAGCCTTTGTCAGTACCAGGTCGGCCCTTGGCCCTTGGGGTCCAGCTGCCTGCAGGATTTCCACGAATATCAAAATGCTGCCCAGGGACAAGCTGCCACTTGTGCCAACTTGGGCTGCTTTGAGAGTGCCCACGGAGCTCTTCAAACTGAGCCAAAGTATGTGGGATTTCGGGTTTTGTTTTCCCGGGCAGAAGCCTTTGTCAGTACGAAGTAGGCCCTCAGCCCTTAGAGGCAGTCTGCCTGCTGGATTTCCACGAATATCAAGATGCCACCCAGGGACAAGCTGCCACCTGTGCCAACTTGGGCTGCTTTGAGAGTGCCCATGGAGCTCTGCAAAGTTAGACCAGGAACTTGCCTTGGTGAGTTTTGTTTCCCCGGGCAGAAGCATTTGCAGTACCAGGCAGGCTCTCGGAACTTCAGGGCCTGCTGGATTTCCACGAATATCAAGATGCTGCCCAGGGACAAGCTGCCACTTGGGCCAACTCGCGCTGTTTTGGGGGTGCCCACGGAGCTCTGCAAACTGAGACCATAACCTAGGGTTGTGGGTTTTGTTTTCTCGGGCAGAAGCCTCTCTCAGTACCAGGTAGGCCCTTGTTCCTTAGGGGCAGGCTGCCTGCTGAATTTCCACGAATATCAAGATGCTGCCCAGGGACAAGCTGCCACCTGTGCCAGCTCGGGCTGCTTTGAGGGTGCCCACGGAGCTCTAAAAACTGAGACAGGGTACATGGGGTTATGGGTTATGTTTCCCCGGGCAGAAGCCATTGTAAGTACCAGGTAGGCCCTCGGCCCTTAGGGGCAGGCTGGCAGCAAGTCTTCCACGAATATCAAGATGCCGCCCAGGGACAAGCTGCCACCTGTGCCAACTCACGCTGCTTTGAGAGTGCCCACGGATCTCTTCAAACTGAGCCAAAGTATGTGGGGTTTCGGTTTTTTTTTTCCCGGGCAGAACCCTTTGTCAGTACCAAGTAGGACCTCGGCCCTTAGAGGCAGTCTGCCTGCTGGATTTCCACGCATATCTAGATGCCGCCCAGGAACAAGCTGCCACCTGTGCCAACTTGGGCTGCTTTGAGAGTGCCCATGGTGCTCTACAAACAGAAACCAGGAGCGTGGGATGGTGAGTTTTTTTTTTTCCTCGGCAGAAGCCTTTGTCAGTACCAGGTAGGCCCTCGGCCCTTCATGGCTGGCTGCCTGCTGGATTTCCACGAATATCAAGATGCCGCCCAGGGATATTCTGCCACCTGTGCCAACTCGGGCTGCTTTGAGAGTGCCCATGGAGCTCTGCAAACTGAGACCGGGACCGTGGGGTTCTGAGTTTTGTTTTCCCGGCAGAAGCCTTTGTCAGTACCAGGTAGGCCTTCGGCCCTATGGGTCCGGTTGCAGGCTGGATTTCCCCGAATAACAAGATGCCGCCCAGGGACAAGCTGCCACCTGTGCCAACTCGGGCTGCTTTGAGAGTGCCCATGGAGCTCTTCAAACTGTGGCCTGGAACGTCGGGTAATGTGTCTTGTTTTGCTGGGTAGAAGACTATCTCTGTACTAGGTCGGCCCTCCACCCTTAGCGGCCGGCTCCCCGCTGGATTTGCCCGAATATCACGGTGCCGTCCCGGGTCAAGCTGCCACCTGTGCCAACTCGGGCTGCTTTGAGAGTGCCCATGGAGCTCTACAAACTGAGACCAGCAACGTGGGATGGTGAGCTTTGTTTTTCTGGGAAGAAGCCTTTGTCAGTACCAGGTAGGCCCTCGGCCCTAAGGGGCCTGTTGCCTCCTGGATATCCACAAATATCAAGATGCCTCTCAGGGACAAGCTGCCACCTGTGCTAGCTCTGGCTGCTTTGAGAGTGCCCACGGAACTCTGCAAACTGAGACTAAGACCTTGGGGTGGTGGGTTTTTTTCTCCTTGGGCAGTATAATGCACAATACCTAGGTGTCCCTAAGCACGTTGATGCTTGGTGCCTTCTCGATTTCTGTATTAATCAGGATGCCATCCAATTAAAGGCTGATAGCTGTGCCAACGTTGGGTGCTTGCACAGTGCCCACAGAGCTCTGCAAACTGAGACCTAGACGGTGAGGTGTTGAGGTTTTTTTCCTGGGCTGTTGCCCGCACAGTACTTTTGTGGCCATTTGGGGCCTGAGACCAGGAAGGTGAGGTGGTGAGTTTGGTTTCCCTGGGAAAAAGCTCACCACATTTTTTGGATGGGCCTTGCGTGCAGGCCCCGGTTGGCTGCTGTAATGCCGCATTGATCAAGATCTAGCTCACGTACAACCTGCCACCTGTGCCACCTCAGGCTGCTCTCACAGTGCCTGTGGATACAACGCTCTGTTTGACTCTTAGAGGTCTAATTACAAGCTGTGTTTGATAAATTATGAGTGTGGTAAATGAATGTGTTCTAGGAGTGTGAGATCCTTGAAATAGTATAATTTTTGATTTTCTTATGGTTGGAAGATCGTTTTACAAGCATAATGGGAATACTCCTTTTTTTAGGTACTTTTTCTTCTAGAAAGTATACCATAAGTGTTTTCTAATATTAAATGACAGAGCAGCCCGTTGATCCTTTACTGGAAATTTTTCCTATTTTTCAAAAATAACAGAAAAAAGCTCTTGCAAAAATAAGGGGAAAAAATTGCTTTAAAAAGTATTTCATTACAGCTTTTAAAGGCAATTAAAGTGCACCCATTGCTGATGGGAAGCCGATAACTGGTTAAACATGTATTCACTTGTTATGTCTCTCTAAAGAAATACTCTAACATCAAGCAATTAATCCCTTCCATCATAGTTTTAACCTCTTTCCTAGTTTAAATGTCAATGAAAAACATCATGAAGAACTCCATATGTATCTCTCCGATTCATCTTACATACAAAGCAACTATTTTTCCACCGGTTTGCTTGATGGTCTGCTTACTGCATTCAGCATTTTTTGGCATGCTTTTTTGCTTCTTTCTGCTGTCAATACTGGCCAATACATGCCATCTGCCAATGGTAGGATTTCTCTCACCTAAGCATATGGATTGAATCTTTAAGATCACTTTCGATAAAATGGATAAAAAAGGAGTTGTTTGATTCCACCTAACATTGAGTCTCTTGGTAAAGGTCACCTGGAGAAAAGTTTTTGCTTCTAGAATTCAACTCATGGATTGAAATATTTGAGAAGACTGATAGGCACTGCAGCATGGAGACACCTTCAGCCTCTGTGGATATAAAGCCCAGATTAAAATGATCAATTCTCTCAACTTGATGGACTGTACTTGATGGAGCAGAATTCTGACTAGAATCTCTTTCACACATAGAACACCCTGTTCAAGACACATGGTAAGATGAAGCTCACCTCCGGTTCCCTGCAGGTATTTGTATTTCTAATGAGTCTTTGGGATGCCTAGGTGATTTTCAGATGTCTAAAGATGAGACAAAGCCCACGACTTTCTCAAGACCTGGAACCATCTCCCTAGAAGCTGCAAAACACACAATGCCTCACTTGTGTCAAATTTGCCAAAGCAAGGACTAGAGCAAGAACTGGATGCAAAATACTTACACAGAGATGATAGTTTTTAAGATATTCATCAGATATTCTTCACATGGGAAGAGTCTTTGAACTCTTCTGTGATAGAACCCCAAAACTAAATGTTTTTTTTTTCATTGAGCACTCTTCTTGATGCAATTCTTCAACTTGGCATGGCTTAATTCAATAGCATCCAAGTCAGAGAAAAATTGATAAAGGCAGATAGGAAAGAAAATTAGAAATTCGTTACTCAGAGTGTGAGTAGGAAGACAGGGAGCCATTCAAAAGAATAAGGAAACAAAACAGGAGCAGTGAAAATGAGACACATCCTGCATCTTTCCGGCGGGGAAGATGGATTATTTAATTAGTGACAAAATTAGAAGAGCCTGAACATTTGCTGTCCCACAACAGGAACAGAAAAACCATTGGGCACGCACATAATAGCCAAAGAAACATAACAAAGAGAAGGAAATACAGAGAATAGGAAAAAGAAGTAAGACGCTTTTTTCAATCATTGAAATTCAGGTGGTGTATCATTCTAATACACTTTTTTATACAGTAAAAGAGTAGTTATATACAGTCGGGTAAATTGCAGCTATGTATCATTTTTAGACAGGAAATGTTTTCCAAGAAACATGTACCAGATTATATATACAAGTTCCTGACTGCCAAAGAAGAAAGTACAAAACAGCAAACACTTGGGTAAAGTCCCAGGAACCAGAGATCAAGATCTACACCGATATAAGGAGAGCGGTGAGTTTTTCAAGAAGCAAAAGCGAATGCAGCTGACTGTGCTTGTGGATGAAAAGCTGTGGGATTTTTTGCAATTCCATTAAGAGCGCACAAAAGCGCGGTGCTCGGCTGCCTCATGCTTCGCATGCTGCGAGATGCACAGAAATGAAGATGAGCAAGGTTCTTCAGCTTTGCCCTTTTTCAGCAGCTGCGCCACACCGATGGACTGGAATATCTCTCGAGATGTTTTCCTTTCTCAAGAATGTATTGTTGCTGTGTCTTGACCGCACAAGGATAAGTATGAAGAGATCATAGCCATCTCGAAATAAATTCGCCGCTTTATTAAAAAGATAAATGCTTCAACAATGCGCAGCCACGACAAAAATCAGGGCCAAGACTGGGAGACGTTTGCTGTGCTGGCACCCAATTTCTGTCGGCGAAAAGTCATGGAGAAGCTTTTGGCTAGGATGCAGACGACGAGAGAGGCAGAAGACGGAGGTACGGGGCTATCCGGAGCGAAGTGCCGCTGGCCGGCGTCTTTCGCCCGAAGCAGCGCTCCGGAGCGCACCGCCACCGGCACAAGCAGCAGTGCGCGAAGTAGCGGCTCTTTCGCCTTCGCTAGACGGAGAGCCGGCAGCTTGCAGGAGGTGAAGAAGCAAGCCGCACAACAGCAGCCTTGTGTGCGCAGCTGTCGAACTGCTGCGGGATGGTGGATTGCCACTCGTATGCCTTTGAAAATCACGTTAGCATGCGAATGGAAGAAGTTTTTGGACAACTTTGCAATGCATCTTGCTAGTGCTCCTGCAACACTCCGTGGAAACTCTTGCGGGTCTCTTTGCGCTGCGAGATGCAAAGAACTGGGTGAACTCGTCAAACAAGATCGGAAGATGTTTGCAGTGCTGGCACACTTCCTCTCTCGGCGAGAAGTCAGGGAGAAGCTTTAGGCTAGGATGCAGACGACGAGAGAGGCAGAAGACGGAGGTACGGGGCTGTCCGGAGCGAAGTGCCGCTGGCCGGCGTCTTTCGCCCGAAGCAGCGCGCCGGAGCGCACCGCCACCGGCACAAGCAGCAGTGCGCGAAGTAGCGGCTCTTTCGCTTTCGCTAGACGGAGAGCCGGCAGCTTGCAGGAGGTGAAGAAGCAAGCCGCACAACAGCAGCATTGTGGGCGCAGCTCTCTTACTGCTGCGGGATGGTGGATTGCCACTCGCATGCCTTTGAAAATCACGTTAGCATGCGAATGGAAGAAGTTTTTGGACAACTTTGCAATGCATCTTGCTAGTGCTCCTGCAACGCTCCGTGGAAACTCTTGCGGGTCTCTTTGCGCTGCGAGATGCAAAGAACTGGGTGAACTCGTCAAACAAGATCGGTAGATGTTTGCAGTGCTGGCACACTTTCTCTCTCGGCGAGAAGTCATGGAGAAGCTTTTGGCTAGGATGCAGACGACGAGAGAGGCAGAAGACGGAGGTACGGGGCTATCCGGAGCGAAGTGCCGCTGGCCGGCGTCTTTCGCCCGAAGCAGCGCTCCGGAGCGCACCGCCACCGGCACAAGCAGCAGTGCGCGAAGTAGCGGCTCTTTCGCTTTCGCTAGACGGAGAGCCGGCAGCTTGCAGGAGGTGAAGAAGCAAGCCGCACAACAGCAGCATTGAGGGCGCAGCTCTCTTACTGCTGCGGGATGGTGGATTGCCATTCGTATGCCTATGAAAATCACGTTAGCATGCGAATGGAAGAAGTTTTTCGACAACTTTGCAATGCATCTTGCTAGTGCTCCTGCAACACTCCGTGGAAACTCTTGCGGGTCTCTTTGCGCTGCGAGATGCAAAGAACTGGGTGAACTCGTCAAACAAGATCGGTAGATGTTTGCAGTGCTGGCACACTTTCTCTCTCGGCGAGAAGTCATGGAGAAGCTTTTGGCTTGGATGCAGACGACGAGAGAGGCAGAAGACGGAGGTACGGGGCTGTCCGGAGCGAAGTGCCGCTGGCCGGCGTCTTTCGCCCGAAGCAGCGCTCCGGAGCGCACCGCCACCGGCACAAGCAGCAGTGCGCGAAGTAGCGGCTCTTTCGCTTTCGCTAGACGGAGAGCCGGCAGCTTGCAGGAGGTGAAGAAGCAAGCCGCACAACAGCAGCATTGTGGGCGCAGCTGTCGAACTGCTGCGGGATGGTGGATTGCCACTCGTATGCCTTTGAAAATCACGTTAGCATGCGAATGGAAGAAGTTTTTGGACAACTTTGCAATGCATCTTGCTAGTGCTCCTGCAACACTCCGTGGAAACTCTTGCGGGTCTCTTTGCGCTGCGAGATGCAATGAACTGGGTGAACTCGTCAAGCAAGATCGGAAGATGTTTGCAGAGCTGGCACACTTTCTCTCTCGGCGAGAAGTCATGGAGAAGCTTTAGGCTAGGATGCAGACGACGGGAGAGGCAGAAGACGGAGGTACGGGGCTGTCCGGAGCGAAGTGCCGCTGGCCGGCGTCTTTCGCCCGAAGCAGCGCTCCGGAGCGCACCGCCACCGGCACAAGCAGCAGTGCGCGAAGTAGCGGCTCTTTCGCTTTCGCTAGACGGAGAGCCGGCAGCTTGCAGGAGGTGAAGAAGCAAGCCGCACAACACCAGCCCACTGCGGCTAGCTGGTTGCTAGATTTCCACGAATTTCAAGTTGCCACCAAGGGACAGGCTGCCACCAGTGCCAAGTCAGGCTGCTTGCAGAGTGCCTAAAGAGCTCTGCCAACTGAGACCAGGAACGTGGGCTGGTGAGTTTTGTATTCCGGGGCAGAAGCTGTGTCAGTATCAGGTAGGCCCTCAGTCCTTAGGGGCCGTCTGCCTGCTGGATTTCCGCCAATATCAAGATGCCGCCCAGGGACAAGCTGCCACCTGTGCCAACTCAGGCTGCTTTGAGTGTGCCCATGGAGTTCTGCAATCTGAGACCAGGCACGTGGTGTGGTGAGCTTAGTTTACCTGGGCAGAAGCCTTTGTCAGTACCAGGTAGGCCTTCGCCCTTCGGGGCCAGCTGCCTGCTGGGTTTTTGCGAATCTGAAGATGCTGCCCAGGGACAAGCTGCCACCTGTGCCAACTCGGGCTGCCTTGAGAGTGCCCATGGAGCTCTGCAAACTGAGACCATTAACGTGGGTTGGTCTGTTTTGTTTCCCTGGGCAGAAGCATTTGTCAGTACCAGGTAGGCCCTTGGCACTTATGGGCCGGCTGCCGGCTGGATTTCCGCCAATATCAAGATGCCGCCCAGGGGCAAGCTGCCACCTGTGCCAACTCGGTCTGCTTTGAGAGTGCCCATGGAGCTCTGCAAACTGAGATGTGGAACGTGGGGTGGTGGGTTTTGTTTCCCTGGGCAGAAGCCTTTGTCAGTACCAGGTAGGCCCTTGTTCCTCAGGGGCAGGCTGGCGGCTCAATTTCCACGAATATCAACGTGCTGCCCAGGGACAAGCTGCCACTTGTGCCAACTCGCGCTGCTTTGAGGGTGCCCACGGAGCTCTGCAAACTGAGACCAGGAACGTAGGATTGTGGGTTTTGTTTTCCCGGGCAGAAGCCTCTCTCAGTGCCAGGTAGGCCCTTGTTCCTTAGGGGCAGGCTGGCAGGAAGATTTCCACGAATATCAAGATGCTGCCCAGAGACAAGCTGCCACCTGTGCCAACTCGGGCTGCTTTGAGAGTGCCCATGGAGCTCTGCAAACTGAGACCATGAACCTGGGGTGCTGAGTTTTGTTTCCCTGGGCAGAAGCATTTGCAGTACCAGGTAGGCCCTTGGTCTTTAAGGGCAGGCAGCCTGCTGGATTTCCATGAATATCAAGATGCTGCCAAAGGACAAGCTGCCACCTGTGCCAACTCACGCTGCTTTGAGAGTGCCCTTGGAGCTCTGCAAAGTGAGACCAGGAACGTGCGTTGGTGAGTTTTGTTTCCCCGGGCAGAAGCATTTGTCAGTACCAGGTAGGCCCTCGGAATTTCAGGGCCGACTGCCTGCTGGATTTCCACGAATATCAAGATGCTGCCCAGGGACAAGCTGCCACCTGTGCCAACTTGGGCTGCTTTGAGAGTGCCCATGGAGCTCTGCAAACTGAGATGTGGAACATGGGCTGGTGGGCTTTCTTTCCCCGGGCAGAAGCCTTTGTCAGTACCAGGAGAGTCCTTGTTCCTCAGGGGCAGGCTGCCGGCTGGATTTCCACGAATATCAAGATGCTGCCCAGGGACCAGCTGCCACTTGGGCCAACTCGTGCTGCTATGAGGGTGCCCACGGAGCTCTGCAAACTGAGACCAGGAACGTAGGACTGTGGGTTTTGTTTTCCCGGGTTGAAGCCTCTCTCAGTACCAGGTATGCCCTTGTTCCTTACGTGCAGGCTGGCAGCAAGCTTTCCACGAATATCAAGATGCTGCCCAGGGATATTCTGCCACCTGTGCCAACTCGGGCTGCTTTGAGAGTGCCCACGGAGCTCTGCAAACTGAGACCATGAACCTGGGGTGCTGAGTTTTGTTTCTCCGGGCAGAAGCATTTGCAGTGCCAGGTAGGCCCTCGGTCCTTAAGGGCAGGCAGCCTGCTGTATTTCCACGAATATCAAGATGCTGCCCAGGGACAAGCTGCCACCTGTGCCAACTCACGCTGCTTTGAGAGTGCCCATGGTGCTCTGCAAACTGAGACCAGAAACGTGGGGTGCTGGGTTTTGTTTTCCAGGGCAGAAGCCTTTGTCAGTACCAAGTAGGCCCTTGTTCCTTAGGGACAGCCTGGAAGCAAGATTTCCCCGAATATCAAAATGCTGCCCAGGGATATTCTGCCACCTGTGCCAACTCGGGCTGCTTTGAGAGTGCCCACGGAGTTCTTCAAACTGAGACCAGGAACGTGGGTTTGTCGGTGTTGTTTTCCCGGGCAGAAACATTTGCAGGACCAGGTAGGCCCTCGGCCCTTTGGGGGAGGCTGGCACCAGGATTTCCACGAAAATCAAGTTTCCGCCCAGGGACAAGCTGCCACCTTTGCCAACTCACGCTGCTTTGAGAGTGCCCACGGAGCTCTGCAAACTGTGACCAGGACCGTGGGGTGCTGAGTTTTGTTTTCCCGGGCAGAAGTATTTGTCAGTACTAGGTAGGCCCACGGTCTTTCAGGGCCGTCAGCCTGCTGAATTTCCACGAATATCAGGATGCTGCCCACGGAGGAGCTGCCACCTGTGCCAACTCGGGCTGCTTTGAGAGTGCCCATGGTGCTCTGCAAACTGAGACCAGAAACGTGGGGTGCTGGGTTTTGTTTTCCAGGGCAGAAGCCTTTGTCAGTACCAGGAGGGTCCTTGTTCCTTATGGGCAGTCTGCCTGCTGGATTTCCACGAATATCAAGATGCTGCCCAGGGACAAGCTGCCACCTGTGCCAACTCGGGCTGCTTTGAGAGTGCCCATGGAGCTCTGCAAACTGGGAACAGGAAAGTGGTGTTCTGAGTATTGTTTTCCCGGTCAGAAGCCTTTGTCAGTGTCAGGTCGGCCCTTGTTCCACAGGGGCAGGCTGCCTGCTGGATTTCCACGAATATCAAGATGCCGCCCAGGGACAAGCTGCCACCTGTGCCAACTCGGGCTGCTTTGAGAGTGCCCATGGAGCTCTGCAAACTGAGACCTGGAACGTGGGGTGGTGGGTTTTGTTTCCCCGGGCAGAAGCCTTTGTCAGTACCAGGTCAGGCCTTGGCCCTTGGGGGCCGGCTGCCTGCTGGATTTCCACAAATATCAAGATGCCGCCCAGGGACAAGCTGCCACCTGTGCCAACTCGGGCTGCTTTGAGAGTGCCCACGGTGCTCTGCAAACTGAGATGTGGAACGTGGGGTGGTGGATTTTGTTTCCCTGGGCAGAAGCCTTTGTCAGTACCAGGTAGGCCCTTGTTCCTCAGGGGCAGGCTGCCGGCTGGATTTCCACGAATATCAAGATGCTGCCCAGGGACAAGCTGCCACTTGTGCCAACTCGCGCTGCTTTGAGGGTGCCCACGGAGCTCTGCAAACTGAGACCAGGAACGTAGGATTGTGGGTTTTGTTTTCCCGGGCAGAAGGCTCTCTCAGTGCCAGGTAGGCCCTTGTTCCTTAGGGGCAGGCTGGCAGGAAGATTTCCACGAATATCAAGATGCTGCCCAGGGACAAGCTGCCACCTGTGCCAACTCGGGCTGCTTTGATGGTGCCCATGGAGCTCTGCAAACTGAGACCAGAAACGTGGGGTGCTGGGTTTTGTTTCCCCTGGCAGAAGCCTTTGTCAGTACCAGGTCGGCCCTTGGCCCTTGGGGGCCGGCTGCCTGCAGGATTTCCACAAATATCAAGATGCCGCCCAGGGACAAGCTGCCACCTGTGCCAACTCGGGCTGCTTTGAGAGTGCCCACGGTGCTCTGCAAACTGAGATGTGGAACATGGGCTGGTGGGTTTTCTTTCCCCGGGCAGAAGCCTTTGTCAGTACCAGGAGAGTCCTTGTTCCTCAGGGGCAGGCTGCCGGCTGGATTTCCACGAATATCAAGATGCTGCCCAGGGACCAGCTGCCACTTGGGCCAACTCGTGCTGCTATGAGGGTGCCCACGGAGCTCTGCAAACTGAGACCAGGAACGTAGGACTGTGGGTTTTGTTTTCCCGGGCAGAAGCCTCTCTCAGTACCAGGTATGCCCTTGTTCCTTAGGTGCAGGCTGGCAGCAAGCTTTCCACGAATATCAAGATGCTGCCCAGGGATATTCTGCCACCTGTGCCAACTCGGGCTGCTTTGAGAGTGCCCACGGAGCTCTGCAAACTGAGACCATGAACCTGGGGTGCTGAGTTTTGTTTCTCCGGGCAGAAGCATTTGCAGTGCCAGGTAGGCCCTCGGTCCTTAAGGGCAGGCAGCCTGCTAGATTTCCACGAATATCAAGATGCTGCCCAGGGACAAGCTGCCACCTGTGCCAACTCACGCTGCTTTGAGAGTGCCCATGGTGCTCTGCAAACTGAGACCAGAAACGTGGGGTGCTGGGTTTTGTTTTCCAGGGCAGAAGCCTTTGT